>NC_025997.2:39259756-39361840 GCF_000442705.2 Elaeis guineensis
AAAAATTAGTTTTGCGCGTAAGTCATGGTAAGTACCATACAGATGTATCTGGTCACTCATGGTATACAATATAAGCTGAACATAAGAATGACACAAGTTTGAGTAATACTACAGGGTTGCTGTAATGTGCATAAGAACAATCCTCTTACTAGCTGGCAAGGGAGGATCAGTACAGCTTGCAAATTTGTTGCCAAATATGTGGGTTAGTTAATTGCAAGCATGATGAACTTTTGTGTACACTATACTGGTGCCCTATATTGTTTTCTGTAAGTTTATATGCTACTATATGAACTTGTTTTATGATGCTAAATACTTAATAGTGATGTGCTAGGAAACTTTTTATGCTGCCAAATTTCTAAATGTTTTATTCAGAAGAGTATGAATCACAAAGTATATGTGCATAACATGTCATGTTAATGTTTCTGTTAAATATGCGACAGCTTCAAAATTTTAGTTGGAACTTCTATAACCAAATATACTCTGTGTCTTGCATGCCGTATCCATATAATGAGAAATCTGATAATTTAGCTTATGGAGCCCTCAGGGCACTTGCATATAATTCTGACAAGGAGCATAGTTAACATGTACTTCACAAATAGCATAGAGGAGAATGAAGTCATATCAAAGATTAGCTTTTCTAAAATAACTGGAAAGCATTCATACATATAATTCTAGTTATATTCATTTAGTGGTTAATTGTGGTCTCTACAAGACCTGAGGACATAATCCGCTTGAAGAAACCAAATATAATCTTTTCTTCTAAACAAAGCACCCTCTGATTATTCTACTTGATCACAATATCAGACAACATAATCATTAAGATCAAATAGTTAGGATCACATTGCTTAAGTTATGGATATTTACATTTCCTTTGCTCTGTCGTAATGTGCTTCTCTTATCTTCATCATACCTGCATGATAAATAACTATAATTGCTACAAAACATTCTCTGTCACTGTACATGTTCCCTAGGGCTAAGATTGCAGTGACCCTTTGTTACATTTTAAGACTGCAGTTCAGCTTCAAGCATACCTACAATGAAGAAGTGAAAAAAAAAAAAAGAAAATTAGAATACAAAGGTTCTGTTAAACTTATGATAAAACTAAAGAAGCCATCAACAGTATTTTAAATACATTTACCTCTAAAGTCATTAATTGCATGCTTGTATAGGCCTCGCATGGTCGAAGCCTTGACTGTCATGTTGCACTGCTTGTTCACACATAGGCATTGGCATCACAGTCTCAAAAGCTTCCACAAGTAGTGCTACTTTCTTCTTCCGAGCTGAAGCCAATTTTGTTACTGCCTGCTGGAGTGCATGGTCTATCATCCATTCATCTGCATTCTTTCTTTCATCCATCTCCTGATGCCTGAGATCAACCTTTTCTGCTTCTGGATCAGGTTCAACTGGGAGGAAGTTTGGTGCTCGTGGGTTAAATTCTTTCATTTGCTCCTCTTCGTCAGTTCTTCTCTTTCTCACTATGCTTATTTTTGGCTTTTGCTCACCACCCGCCTCAGTAGGAGCTTGGTTGGAGAATGCTGCTGCAGTATTGGTGATCCCATCTATTTCTGGGCCTTGATTGCTAGTTGTGAGACAAATCTCCAAATTATCCTTAATTTGCACTACATCTATTTCATTGACTTCCTCTTGATGCTCTTTTTCTGACTTCTCCCTCTTGTCGCCTGGGTCAACCTCATCTGGTAGATCGTTAAAAGAAATATGGATTTTCATAAGAATGCTCATTTCTTCAGACGTATCATCATATTCCTGGACTTTGGTCTCAGTTTCTGCTTGGATGTGATCAACGTCAGCAGCATCATTTTTCTTTCCAGTGGATCCATCATTAGAATCAGAAAGGCCGACATTGGACAAGGAACTGGCATCTTCAACTTCTTCATTCCTGTTGACCTCTTCGTTGGTGCCATCACTGAGCATTGTTTGTCCTGCACTTCCATTGTCTAAGATAATAGTTGCTTCCAGATTTATTGCTTCAGGTCCTTCACCATCACCGTCCTGTCTGCGAAAGTGGTGTTTTGTTTCTCTGCCTTCTTCTGGTCCCTTGGAGTCTTCCAAATAACCCAGAAAGCTCATGCTGGAGTTGTTCTCTTTGCTACGAGGAGGGTCACCTAGATCATTTTCCTTCAACAATTTGGCTTCGAGTGACTTGGAAGTTAGAGATCCAGAATTCTGATCTTGAATATTGTAGTCACAGCCTGCAGAATCAATTGCCGAACTTTCTTTTCCCTCATCAGAGTAGACATCATTTTTATCAGAACTAATGCCTTCACAAGCTGCGGTATGATCAAACTCAGTAAATTCTTCATATGCAACACAAGGTGACTCTACATCAGCTTCAGCTATTTCACATGCGACTGAAGTAATCTCTGAACTAAGAGAAAGCCCATTACTGGGATCATTATCTTCGAACAAACGTCCAAATTGTGGACCTAGACCATCAGTGTACTCAGAGTAGTCGGTCTTATTATCAGGGAATTGGTCTGCATCCTCTTCCAAATCCATTTCACTGGCCTCAGAAGGTACCTTGATTACACCATCTGCAAGATCTTCACCGTCTTTGCCCAATCCATCTGCAACTTGGCATTCTAAACTCAATTCTGCATCGTCTTTTTGAACCAAGCTAGTGGAGTTCCCTTCGTCATCTTCTTCTTGTTGATCACAATTAACATATTCAAGAAAAATTGTCATGACATCCATTTCTTCAATCGAAATGTCAGTATTCTGGTCGATATCATCTTCGAAGCTAATAACTGAATTACTTTCATCGTTCTCATCTGCAACATTCATTCCATCGTCTTCTTTGCTCTTGGCACCCTCCCCATCATCTTTAGTGAGTTGTAAGTTATTCAGAACTTTTGGATTTTCTGTGTCATCCTTCGCTTGGAGGCATGTTTCATTACAAGTAACTGCTTCTAAAATCTGTTTTTGTGGTTTAGCATAGATCTTCACAAAGAAATCATCGGCAACTTCTTCCATAAGAATCTCCAAAGCAGATGGGGCCTTACTAATTACTGCTTGTCCTGTGTCTACCTCCTTTTCATCCTTCCCTGGTCCTTTCTTTCTGAATGGAGACACCCCCTTTAGCTTCATACTCTTTTGGGTTTTGAGCAGCTTCCTCCTTGATGACAAGAAGCATTTCAGAGGAGGCAGAGGCTCATGTCTATGGCCATTCAGAGAGCAATATTTGTAAGGGCAAACCTTCATGACCGAAGTCCCTTCGGCTTCGGTCCCTCCTGGATTGAGGTCCAAAGCCTGCGGAAACTTCGAATCCTTAAGAGTTGATGAGCAGGTGGCCCTGTTCACATTTAGCTTGGGACAAAGAGCAATTCCTAGGCTCCTCTTCATCCAAGGCCTTACTTGTCTCACACTAGGTTTCCTTTTCAATACTTTCACATGTCTAAGGCCAGAGCCATCAGGAGAAGAAGGGGAGGGCTTTGAGTAATTCAAATTACTCAAATTTCTTGGGCTTCTAATCCTATCACTAGTGGTTGGGGAGTGACTAGTTACCTTGAATTGCTCCTTCCTTGCATCTGAACTGCTTGTGGGCTTCATATAATTGGGCAGCTGATCTGCTACCTTGATAGCAGATGACCACTTGTGCATGGTAGGCTGGTTGAACTGGACCTGCTCACTTTCTAAGTCTGAGATCTTGGCGGTTTTCACCTTCTTCTTGGTATCACCTCTTCCCTTGCTTCTTGAATCTTGTTGCTGATAAGAAGATAGATTCCTCTCATGTCTAACAGGCTCCTTCTTTGATTTGGTTTGAGAACCAAGCTTGTAAGCTGCTATTCTTTGGACCATGGTGGAAGGAAGAGGAAGCTTAGATGAGATAGGGGAGTTAGCATAAGAAGGATTGGATTGGTCCCAGGACTTCCTTGGAATGGAAGGACTGCAAGTAAGGAACTCCTGTTGTGGGAAATGGTGGTGGTGGAAGGGAAAGCTGGGTCCCGAAGATTCTTCCTGAGGTTGATGTTTTATTAAGAGCGGGTGGGCTACTAGGTGGATCAGACAGGGCTAGCCAAATTTGAATTTGGCTGAGACAAGTAGATGATGTTGACACCCACTTTGATTGTAGTGATGGAATTCCCGTGTTTGCTTTTAAAGCTGCTGCTTTGGATCCCCTATTTCTTATTGTTGGTTGCGGACTGGAAGTTCCAACATTTGGCCCCTTGTGGACATCGTTTAGACTGTGTGCATAAGGTGGGACCCCTTTCATTTAAATTGTAACGGGCATATTTTTAAAAGTTTAGCTCTCTCTGAGTGGGGAGGGACGTACGGCCATCAGCGACAAAATGCACTGGACATTTTAATGACATTGTGTATCGCGTGACAGCTACCATTTGAACTTTATTAATCGTTGGCGATTCAAGATTTAGATCCATATTTTATAACATATATTGATAACAATAATATTTAAAATATGACATCCAGAGCTAAATTTTTTCCACATACATGGATCTTAGGACATAAAAAAATAAAATAAAATAAAAAATTAAAGACTCTTGTTGAAAATTTTTTTCCACCGATCTCATTAGAGAGAAAGTCGAATCTGAGAAAGATTCGGCGCTCCTCCACTTTCTAAAATTCTCCACCCCCTCAGACTTCACGATGAGCACTGACTATCTTCCTTCTCTCTCCTTGATTTCTCTCATTGAAGTCACGACATATCCTCATCGTGCTTGCCTAAAATCCTCACCGAAGAAATTATCGAAGCCCAAGATAAGCCCGAGATAACCCTCTCTTCCTCTCTTCTTTTTCCTTCTTCCCATATCTTTGCGCATAGCTGTCAGCCATTAGATTCACCGAAAAAAACCACCATAAGTGGATGCCCTGTGTTTCCTTATTTGGCCAAACCTTATTTTTCTTCTTTCTATCCACTGGCATCGCCACTCTAGGTGTCGTACCTATAGATCATGAACCCCGACCTCCTTGCCATCTTTTCCTAAAGATCTTAACCATCGGTGATCGGTCAATGACCAAAAAAATATAAAAAAAAATTGAATCTCCTATTTTTGGCCTTTTTCCATTTGCTGTCATTCGGCCCTCGTCGCTCGTTGTCCGCCACTGATCGCCGTCGGCCATCTACTGCCGTCGACCACCCCCAGTTTGTCGATCGAGAACCACCAGCCATGTCCCTCCTCTACTCGATCAAGAAAAAAAAGAAAAGAAGAAGGAGAAGAGAAGAAAAGAAAAGAAAAAAAAAAAGAAAAAGAGAGAAAAAGGGGTTTTCTCTCTCTTATCCTTTTTTTCTCTCTCTTGTCTCTCTCTCCTCTAGGATTTTTCTCTCTCTTTTTTTTTCTCTCTCTCTATCTAATCCCTGAAACCCAGTATGAACTTAAGACGATCTTTTCATATAGAATGGACTCGCTTTGATATCCGTACAGTTTGTCGATCCTAGTTCGATCTTTATCATATATTTATAGATCTGAACATCGTTAATCTCTATGGGGTCATTATGACATGACTCTTGATGATCTTGATCATAGATTTCTCTTTTGAGGAATACGAAGATTCTCTCTCAATTTTCTCTCTCTATTTTTTCTCTCTTCATCCATTTCCTCTCTCTAAAAATACCCATGGATCTCTTATCGAGTCATGTATTTCTTTTTAGGGATCCATGTTGACTTTGACAAAATAACCCAAAATCATTTTCATATTTGTGCCACATGTCAACCCCACCTTGACCATGTTTAGATCTTTGAAACTCACTTTTAATGAATTCTGTTAATTGATCTTGGTCTTGATCCAATCCTGGCTTCATGATTCTTTGATCAAGTCGCTTAGATCTAATCTTCGGCTAGGAGGTCCTAAATTATTCCAGTGCCTGGACAGCCTGTTGGATTGACCATCCAATCAACAATTCTCTTTTCTTATGATTTAATTTTATTGAGTTTATCGAATAAGAAGTTAATTATATTTTTAATATTTAAATAGGATTAACCGATTATCCTAAAGAAGTTTGAAGATCCAGGTGAACAAGATAAATAGATCTTACGCTCCTTATTTATTTTTAAATTTTTATATTTTTCATACATATGACTTCTTATTGATGAAATCATATTTTTTATAAAATAAAGATCAACATATAAGATATGAAAAAATATATTTTATTATAATCATTGCTTTTATGAATATATTTTATGAAGATAGCATGTTTATGAAGCTTGAATTTATGATTTTCCCACCTATATATATATATGTGTGTATTTTAATAAAAAGATATGAAGATTTCAAAGACTCTTAGATAACTATACATGAATCCATATGGGAAGGTCAACACCCAGAGTTAGCATCCACAAGAAACATGACCCCATAAATAGACATAAAGTTGGCACATGAAAAAAGAACTCTATCGATTAAGAAATATGACAATGTCATGGGTATAATAGTGACCTTAGCATAAATATTTGTGAGTAATATTTTGAAATATGATACGAATACATGACAAAAGTGATTTACGATTCATGTTTACGAAATATTTATAATTTATGCATGCATGATTGATTTATGACTTATTTTATTATATATTTTATAAAATACTTTATTGTGTATTATCTGTTATTTTTTAAATATTATATTATCATAAAAAACTTATACTTGATCCGATTAGGAAGCGTACGTAAGTTCTACTTACTGAGTTAGTATAACTCTTTTTTTTTTCTTTTTTGTCCAGATGAATAAGATTAGAAATAAAGTATAATTCAGGTCTAAGATCTATGCTAACGAGTTTGAAGATTTTACAACTGAATCTTAATTTATGAGATAATTATGGATTTATAATCTACTATTAATAAACTTTGAGATATAGATTTGACATATGATTTTAGATTTAGATGCTCTAAATTAATCTTGATTTATTTATTTAATGAATAATGAAAGTTGAACCTCTTATTATATTTTATTTTGATGGATTTTAGTTGATCGTGACTGATAAGCTTTTTGTTATTAAGGGTGGTGCCCCTCGATAGCATAGCCGTATTATATCTCGAATTTAGAATATGATATAAATTTTTTCAAAAAATAAAATATAAAAATATTCTCAAATAAATAATGCCTTCTCTCTGTGCATACATGTATGCATGCCTGCATATATAGATACATCTGCTTGGCTTTTTAATGCGGATTATTTTAGCTATCGTTGGTAGCCAATGTTTTATCATCTAGAGTGAAAATAAACTTTGAAATTAATGGAATTTTATAATTGTCTTTTGAAAGCTGTTTTTTTTTTAGAAGAAATAAGAAATGAGGGGACCAAAACAGAAAAACACAACGTCACATTTCACTGATGAATTCCTTCACCCTCTTAAAGTAACAAGATGTGATTGATGAGGTAGCTAATGTTGATAGCTATCGATCGTACTGCCTTTTCATTGAGATAGCTAATGGTGATGGAAATGGGGCTCTAATTTATCATTAAATGTTTAGCCAACAACCCCTCTTACTTTGTGTGTACCTAAGCCTAGTCTCGTATGAGTTAATATCCTCTGTAATTTATATTTGAATCGGAGAAATCCAATACACTTGTTTATTATCCCACACCATGAAAAACGGGTGAGGATACCAACTAGTAACAATGGCCAATGCTGCTTTCTAAATAGAGTTAAATATCGCCTTACCCAAAAAAAAAAAAAGAGCTAAATATCTTATAAAAGAATTGAGGCTAAATAAAACCATGGAAACGTCTCTCTATCATCAACTAAAATTTCTATTTTGTTCCCATTATTCAATGGATGACGATCCTAAAACGTTAAAAGGCGGTGGGATTGAAACAAAAAAAGACTCCTCACGTTATAATCGCATACGGACCACACAAACACGCAAAATAAATATCCGGGGCCGGCTGCCGCCGACGCAAGAAAAGGTTGGACGGAGGGCGGTGGTGTAGATATGGGCGGCCGTTGGCGCGCGCGAAGCAAGACAAACCGAGTGGTGGGACCCATCCATTGCTCTGGTCGGCACGGAGGATCTTATTTGGGCTGCTGGGTCCCATCTCGCCGACCAGCATATCTCTCTTTCCTTCTCCCTTATCCTCCCCACCGAGGAGATTGAAGCGAAAAAATAATCTCCAACTTTTTCCCACCTTTTCCTTGCTTTCGGTCTGGTCTGATTTTTTGCCTCTTCTTTTCTATTGGAGGCTTAGAACGCACATCCAATCCTTGTCAAACTGTGGGCATCAGAATGACCCTTTCGGCTTCCTTTTAATTGTTTACTTTACCGGCCCACGGTTCAGTACTTATTGCGGTCAATCGCCTCGTCATCTGATCGCCGAAAACGAGCACCTGCAAAAAGAAAAGTCCACACTGACCGGAGGCGACTCCGACGGGGACCCTCCGACGGTCAAGTCAGAGAGGTGACTGGGCAACAGTGAAATAAAGACAGAGAGCTCAATCGAGAGAGAGAGAGGAGCGAGCCTGTAGATTCAAAGTCGAGAAGTGGAGAGATCCCTTGCACTGTTGCCTTCCCCGATTTATATAGTGAAGCACGGTATGGCGCTGTCATTAATGGCGCGGACAATTGAGGAATTGTCAATTCACTGTAGACTGTCAGAGTCGCCGTAAAAGTATCATATCGCCGTGGGGCCGTCAAATCACTAGGGTTGACAATGCCCTCGGCGGGACAATGCCCCTAGGTGGCCGTGCCGCATGTTGCTGTCAGAACTGACAAGCTCTGACGGCTGTACGGCGATTGGAGGAGTCGACCGACCCTAGGTCGGTGGCCAGCTGAGAGGCGTCGGGCCCCTCTGTTGGTCGGCGAGTCTTACGTGAGTCGGCCATCAGACCTCCGGGTTCAGTCGGTCGGGAAAGGTACGCCCGACACATCCTCAGTCGGGGATGGGCCGTTAATTGGCCGGTGATGGCGTCCGTCAGTCGGTCGCTTCCGGCTGTCAGTCGGTCGGTCGGTCCCTCTGGCCGTCAGTCAGTCGGTCGGTCCCTCCGTCTGTCGGTCGGTCGGTCCCTCCGGCCATCGGTCGGTCGGTCGGTCGGTCGGTCCCTCCGGCCGTCAGTCGGTCGGTCGGTTCCTCCGGCCATCGGTCGGTCGGTCGGTGGGTATTCCCCAACAGTTGCCCCCCTCCACTCCTGAGTCGGACAGTGAGCTGGCCGATGCCTTTATTTGGGCAGCAACACTGAGCGAAAAGGAGTGGATTCATCGTATGCCAAATTCCGACCGTACCGCTGGTTGATACGATGTCAGGCATCTCATGAATACCGAGCGATTCGCTGGCGTCAGACGTCTAGTCGGTGTCAGATGTCACGTCGGTGTCAGGTGTCACGTCGGCGTCAGGTGTCACGTCGGCGTCAGGTGTCAGACGTCGGCGTCAGGTGTCAGACGTCACATCTTGTCGTCGTCAGACGTCACGTCGGCGTCAGGAGGTCGGGTGCCGGACGATTCGGTGTCAGACGACCGGATATCCGACGGCTTCTGGGGAACGCAGACCGTCGCTCAGCACCGATTCTGGGAGCGCGGGGCGCTGCCAGGCGTCCCATCGGGAACGCGAATCGGTGCGGGCGCTTTAATGCGGAACCGCGGCCCCGTTTGCCACGTGTCGGAGGTGGTTGGGCCGGCGCCCCCCGCATTTAATATGGGCGGTGCGGCCGTCCCGGGATGGGCGCGCCGAATCATCCGACCGAAGGAAGGGCCCGGAACTCGCCACGTGTCGGACATCCGTGGGGCTTCGATCGGCGCGGAGGCATCTCGACCGTCGGACGGCCCTATATATATAGGACCATCCGGACCCAGGACTTCATCACTGACGTTTTGCTACAGAAACTCTGTCCGGGCAATTTCTCAGTCGTCGCGGGCAGAGCCTTTCCTCCTACTTCCAGAAGGGTTCATTGCCGGTTCGTGGTCTTCCCTTCCTCTTCTTCTTCTTCCTCTTTGCTTCTTCTTCCCCTTCGCTTCTTCCTCTTCTTGTTCGGTTCTGGTGTAATGGCCGGAAATCCGACTCGGGGAGCTCGGTCGGGAAATCCGACCGACGACTCCCGGTCGACTCCGAAAGTTGAGGTTTCCTCGCTTTCGGGGCCGAACGTTGATCGGCTTCGGGAGCAGTATCGCATCCCGGAGCAGTTTCAACTCTCCGCCCCAGGGGTCGGCGGTCGGGTTAACAACCCTCCGCCTGGCCAACTGGCATTGTATGTCGAAGACCTTCGTGCGGGTCTTCGTCTTCCGATTCCGGAGTTCATCCGGAATCTGCTGAATTATTACGGACTTTGTCCGACGCAATTGGCGCCGAACTCTGTCCGACTGATAATCAGCTTCGCGCTGTTGTGTCAGCTTTTGCCGACCAACCCTCGTATTTCGCTCTTCCGAGCATTCTTTGTGCTCCGACCCCACCCTAAGGCCCGAGGGTGGTGGCTCTTCAACCCCCGGAAGGGTCTTTCTTTCATCACTGGTCTTCCATCGTCCATCCATGGGTGGAAGAACCAGTTTTTCTTTGTATCATCTCCATCTCCTTGGGGCTTCCCTTCGCACTGGGGCATGCCCCGAACCGAAGCAAATGACAACAGCCGGGTGGAGGCGGACGATCGGGAGGACTTCCACCGACTCAAAGATATGTCGGTCCCGAAGCAGAGGGAGCTTGTTACCGAACAAGCTCTCTATGACGCCGGCTTGAGCTTGGTCCCCCGACTAGGTATCGCCCGATCCCCCGATCCTTTTTTCATTCGGCCCTTTGTCCAGCTCTTTGATTAACACATCTGTCGGTATCGCAGGGACACCTCCAAGAATGCGGCCGACCGACGCCGAGATCCGGCAATTTGCAACAAGGAAGAGGCCGGCATCGGGGGCAGGACCTTCGCGTCCTCCGAAGAAGCCTACTCCAGCGGCGCCGACCGTCGAAGCGTCGGCGACCGACCAATCAGAGCTAGTGATAGCGCTCGCGGCTCCGGCAGCGCATGCGGAGGAGAGGCCGGTGGAAGAAGCGACCGAAGGAACATCGATGGCCTCACCGGCGGCGGTGGAGCCGGATGACGTTCGGGAAACCGAACATCATCCGACGGCGTCTGTGGCCGCAACGGGGGGTGCCAGTTCAACCTCGAGCATCCCCTCGCTGCCGGTTCCGTCGGTCGGGGCGGCCGATCGGGGGAAGGCCCCGATGGACCCCACGGATGAAACAAGGTCGGGGAGTCGAACTGTGCCGCCCAGCGCACAGTTCCCCAAAGGGGCGTCAGCGTTGGCCGACCACAACCTAGCGAGGAGGCTGTGCCAGGGAATCCTCCTCCCGACCGACGTGGAGGCATTGAGGTCTCGGCAAGTGACCGAGATGCTGTTGTCGTTCTACCTGACCATGGTCGAGGTAAGCCTTATTCCGCATCCTTTTTTCTTAGTATTTTCGTCACTTTGTTTTTCTGACGAAACACTTGTGTCGGCAGCTGATCTACACCATGTCGGAGCTTGAAGCCGGATACCGGAGGTTCGGAAACGTCCGGGTGGCTTGGAAGGAGAGGTCGGTGGTGGCCGAAGCTGACAAAGCAATGCTGGTCGACCACTTGAAGCAGTCGGCCGACCGGGAGGCCAAGTTGGTAGACGAAGTCTCCCGGCTTGGGGCCGAGCTAAGGTCAACCAAAAAGGAAGCCAAACGCAAGGGTCGGACGGTGCATCGTCTGCGGCGCGAGCGGGATGGCGTCACCGCCGAACTCCAAGGCGAGCGCGAGCAGCTTCGGGTCAGCCCGGAGAAGCTCGCCAGAGCCGAGGAGGATCTATCGATCACCCAGGCCGACGCCGACATAGCGAAGGCAGAGGCAGAGTCGGCAAAGGACTCGCTCGATCGGGCGGAGGAGGAAGCAAGGTCGGTGAAGGAGTCGGCCAGTCGGGCGATGGAGGACTTTCGTGCCACCGACCAGTATCGGGAGGAAATGCTGGAGTCTGGCTTCGCGTCGTACCGGATGGGGTACGAGGACGGTCGGGATGTGGTCCATGCCTTGTACCCGGAGTTGGACCTCAGCAGCATCATCCCGTCGGAGGTCGAGGAGCAAGCCACCGAGGAGATGGCCGACCAGCCATCGGGAGGCATCGTCGTAGCGGAGGAAGCCATCCCGGAGCATGTAGAGCCGACTGCCAGCCTCCCGCCGACCGACAGTTCTGCTTCGGCCGTCGACCCAGCACCGATCGTGGTCGACACACCGGTCATCCCCGATCTCCCATCGGTCGAGGAGATCAACTCAGAAGGATGATCGGGCCTTGCCGACTTTGGTTTCTTTTGTCTTTTTCTTTTTTGGAACACTTGTAATTGGACTTCGACCCGACTTTGTAAACTTCCTTTTGACTTTGAATGAAAACTTCCTTTACTTTTTCCTCTGCTCGGTCTTCTTCTTGTGTATTGTTGAATGTCTTCGTAAGTCACTAACTCATGTAAGTTGCTAACTCATATAGGTCGGTTAGGACGTTCGGCAACTTGTGCCGCCACGAAGGTAGAGTAAGTCCCGACTTTGGATCGGCCTTTGATGGTCAAGGTCGTCAGTCGGGCGCGTCTGTTGAGTGGGAGCCGACCGACCGTGGTAAAGGTTCGGTAGTCGGGTCCCCTCTGACGCGTTCAGTCGAATGTCGTCCGGCGCATTCGGTCGAGAGAGCACCGATAAGTCGGACCCCGATACCCTTGTGTCGGGTATACTTACTGCGCCTCGCGATATACGGTGGTAAGCCGAATATCTTCCGACCGGCCGTAGCCCGGTCGGTGAATCATGAATGCGACTGAGGTCGCATTGTGCGATAGACGGTGGTAAGCCGAATATCCTTCGACCGACCGTAGCTCGGTCGGGAGTCGCGACGTCGGTCTCGCAGGCATTTCGCCTTTCTTTGGTCGGAGCCCGATCGGCGTGTTAGCCGATGGTCTGGCCCGAAAGTTTGATCGTAGAAAGAGTGTCAACTCCCGTCAATATAGATGCATCGGCCCTCGTAAGAGTCCGATGTGTCGCCGAAGGTCGAAGGAGTGTAACTCCCATCCATATGGATGCATCGATCCTTGTAAGAGTCCGATGTATCGTCGACCGTCGAAGGAGTGTCGACTCCCATTCATCTGGATGCATCGGTCCTTGTAAAAGTCTGATGCGTCACCGACGATAGGGTCGTTGGTTTCAGGCGGATACCAAGCCCAAGTCGGCATGTCGGGGCTTGACCTTGGTGAGCGTCGATCGTTAGTCGAAGAGTTAAAACTCCGAGATTTCAAACCGAATTTGTATTCCGACTGGACAATTACAAAGTTCATTGGTAATACAACTTCAAGTTGTCGGCGTTCCAAGTTCGGGGAATGGATTTTCCTTCAAGGGTCTCCAGTCGGTAGGCTCTCAGACCATAGGTGTCTGCTACCTTGTAGGGCCCTTCCCAGTTCGGAGCCAACTTTCCTTGGTCCAGGGGCTTCGAGACCTCTGCTTTTCTCAGGACCAAGTCGCCAGGCCTGAAGAGCTTTGGTCTGACTTTGGCATTGTAATACCGAGCGACCTTCTGTCGGTACGAAGCCATGCAAATTTGAGCCTCGTCTCGTAGTTCGGGGAGGAGATCTAGGTCGGCCCTCCGACAATCGGAGTTGTCCGGCTCTTGATACCGCTCGACCCTTGAAGACGGCAGTCCAATCTCGAGCGGGATCATTGCCTCCGTTCCATAGGCCAAGCTGAAAGGCGACTCCCCAGTCGGAACACGGGGGGTCGTTCGGTAAGCCCACAGAATGGAGCCTAGCTCGTCGACCCAGAGGCCTTTGGCTTCATTTAGTCGGGTCTTGAGTCCGTGGAGTAAGGTCCGATTGGTCACCTCGACCTCGCCGTTGGACTGTGGGTGCCCGACTGAAGTCAGTCGGTGTGTGATGTGGAATCTGGCGCAGAAGTCTCTGAAGTTTTGGTTGTCAAATTGCCGTCCGTTGTCGGTGATGATAGTATGCGGCAATCCGAACCTGAAGTTGATGGACTTTTGGACAAAGTCCTCCATCTTCCGCTCGGTGATCTGCGCCAAGGGTTCGGCCTCCATCCATTTGGTGAAGTAGTCGATGGCGACAACTATGAACTTTCTCTGACCCGACGCTGGAGGAAAAGGACCGAGAATGTCGACCCCCCACTGGGCGAAGGGCCATGGAGCGACAATAGGAGCAATTTGGCTGGCCGGTTGGTGTTGAATGTTGGCGTACTTCTGACAAGGTTCGCACCTCCGGACCAACTCGGCCGCGTCCTTCCTCATGGTAGGCCAATAGTAACCCTGTCGCAGGATTTTGTAGGCCAGGGACTTGCCCCCCAAGTGATTCCCGCAAATCCCTTCGTGCACCTCTCGGAGAGCGTAGTCGGCGTCAGTCGGTCCCAAGCACCTAAGCAAGGGGAGGGAGAACAACCTCTTGTAGAGTCGGCCGTCCATGATCACATATTGGGAGGCCGACCATCGGAGCCGCTTGGCCTCCGCGGGATCCTCGGGACCGATCCCGTCGGTCAGATACCGAACGATCGGGTCCATCCAACTTGGTTCGGCCGTTAGCTGCTGTACTTCTTCGACCCGATCGATGCTCGGCTGCTCGAGGTTCTCCACGAACGTCCGACCCAAAGAGTCGAAGGCCGAAGTCGCCAGTCTGGAGAGTGCGTCGGCACGGACGTTCTCCGACCTAGGGATGTGAGAAATTTCAAAATACCTGAGGCGTGCTACGAGGTCCTTCACTTTCTGAAGGTATTTGACCATGGTCGGATCTCGTGCCTCGAATTCGCCCTTGACCTGTCCCACGATCAGCTGAGAGTCGGAGAATGCCCGGAGGCTGTCGACGCCCAGTTCCCTCGCCATCCTCAAGCCAGCGAGGAGTGCTTCGTATTCGGCTTGGTTGTTGGAGGCCTTGAAGTCGAATCGGAGGGCGTACTCGGTGACCACCCCATCCGAATTCGTGAGCAGGAGCCCGGCCCCGCTCCCCTGAGCGTTTGAAGCCCCGTCGATGTGCAGTACCCAGGTGGAGACCGGATCTGGCTCGGAGACCGCGTCTCGTCCCGGGTCTTCAGCTCCCGACCCTTGGTCGGTTGTCGGGCACTTGGCGATGAAGTCGGCCAAGACCTGAGCCTTCAAGGCGGGCCGCGGTCGGTACTAAATGTCGAACTCGCTGAGCTTCATCGCCCACTTTGCCAGTCGTCCAGATGTATCCGATCGACGCAATATCGCCCTCAGGGGCTGGTTGGTAAGCACCACTATGGCATGAGCCTGGAAGTATGGACGGAGTCGTTGCGCGGAGACGGTCAGGGTGAAGATCATCTTTTCCGTCTCCGAATATCTGGCTTCGGCGCCATGGAGCACCTTGCTGATGTAGTAGATAGGCTGATGGGTTCGGTTCTCGTTTTCTCGGACGAGCACCGAACTGATCGCCTCAGAAGATGTGGCCAAGTAGAGATACAAGGTCTCCCCGACCTGCGGCTTTACGAGCAGCGGCGGGGAAGCCAAGTACCTCTTCAGGTCTTCGAAGGCCCGTTCGCACTCATCCGACCAAGAAAAACCATTTGCCTGGCGCAAAGTTTTGAAAAACGGGAGGCACCTTTCAGCTGATCGAGAAATGAATCGGCTAAGAGCGACGATTTTTTCGTTCAGCTGTTGGACCTCCTTCTTGGTGTTCGGATGACGCATGTCGAGGATCGCCTTTATTTTCTCAGGGTTGGCCTCGATCCCTCTCTGAGAAACGAGGAATCCGAAGAACTTCCCTGAGATCACCCCAAAAGCGCACTTGGTCAGATTGAGCTTCATTCGATGTCGTCGTAGGGTGTGGAAGGTCTCCTCGAGATCCCGAACATGATCCGGGATCTGCGCACTTTTCACCAGCATGTCATCCACGTACACCTCCATGTTGCGCCCGATCTGATCTTTAAAGACCTTATTGACAAGTCGCTGGTAGGTGGCGCCGGCGTTCTTCAGTCCGAAGGGCATCACCCGGTAACAGTAGAGGCCCTTGGGAGTCACGAAGGCGGTATGCTCCTCGTCCTCAGGCGCCATCCGGATCTGGTTGTATCCGGCGAAGGCATCCATGAAGCTGAGCAGTCAAAATTCGGACGTCGCATCCACCAGCTGGTCGATCTTGGGAAGTGGAAAGCTATCTTTTGGGCAGGCTCGGTTTAGGTCGGTATAGTCGATGCAAATCCTCCACTTCCCGTTGGCTTTTTTGACCATGACAACATTGGCGAGCCAATCGGGGTACGTGGATTCTCGGATGAAGCCCGCTTCGAGTAGCTTGTCCACTTCTTCGTCGATGGCCCTCTGCCTCTTTGGAGCGAAGGACCTTTTCTTCTGCCTCACCGGCCTCATCGTCGGGTCGATGTTGAGTCGGTGGGTTATTGTTTCTGGGGGGATGCCCGACATATCTGCTGCCGACCAAGCAAATATGTCGGCGTTGGCCGTCAGCAGCTCCGCCAATCGTCGTCGTTCGGGGTCGGGCAGTTGGGACCCGACCCAAACCTTCCGATCCAAATTTTCCGCTATCGGGATCGCCACGAGCTGCTCGGCCGGCGAACCTCGTTCTTCCTCCTCCCGCTGGTCCAGCTTGTCGATCGTCAGGGAGCCCTTCGACTTGTCGTTTTGAGCGGAGATATGGAAGCATGGTCGGGCGAGCTGTTGATCCCCGCGCATCTCCCCGACCCCATTTTTGGTCGGGAACCGAACGAGAAGATGGTACGTCGAGACGATTGCCCTGAGGGCGTTTAGTCCGGGTCATCCAAGTATGGCGTTGTAGGCCGAAGGCACTTGGACGACCGCGAAAGTTAAGTGGACCGTGCTTTGCCGTGGTTCGGTGCCGGTCGTCACAGGTAGGATAATTTCTCCTTCCATCGTGACAGCGTCCCCGGCAAAGCCGATCAAGGGCATAGAGACCCTCTTAAGTCGGTCGGTTGACAGTTGCATCCGGGAGAAGGTCGAGTAAAACAAAATATTCGTCGAACTTCCATTATCAACAAAAATTCTTTTTACATCATAATTTGCTATTGTTGCCGAAACAACAACAGCATCATCGTGAGGAGTTTGGATGCCCCGAACGTCTTTCTCCGTAAAAGTGATTACGTCGTCCGGGCGCGGCTTTTTCGTCGGCTCCCCCCCCGCAGACGTCCCCGAGCCCAGCCGCTTGGAGATCATGTTGATGACTCCGACCGTCGGCTGATTAGTCGCCGCTTCTTCAGTCGGCTGGGGTCGTCGATCGGCAACTGGTTGGGTCGGCGGGCCCTTCCGAAATTTATCGAGATACCCCCGGCGGATGAGAGCTTCAATCTCATCCTTGAGCTGGATGCACTGCTCGGTGTTGTGGCCGTGGCCTCGGTGAAATCGGCAGTACTTTCGACGGTCGAGGCCTTTTGCCTTCAGAGGCGGAGGCCGTCGCAGGTATTCTTCCCCCTCGATCTCCATTAGAATCTGTGCACGAGGAGCGGAGAGAGGAGTGTAGGAATCATACCTGGGGCGTGCCGGCCTTGGAGTCTGTTGCCGGGGTGACTTTTGGATTCGTCGGGGTGGCGAGACCCGACTATCGGTCGGGGGCCTGCTGGGTTCGGCGGGTTCCCGACCCTTCCTCCGCTTCTCCTTCGGGCCTCTGGGGTTGGCCAAGCGTCGGTCGGAAGCTCCTTCATCCGCGCGCATGTACTTGTATGCGCGCTCCAGCAGCTCGACGTACGTTCGGGGGAGGGTCTTGTCCAGAGAGTAGGTAAATCGGGACGCCCTCAGCCCCCGCTTCATGGCTGAGATAGCCATGTCTTCGTTGAGGTCCCGAACCTCAAGCGTGGCCGTGTTGAATCGCGCCACGAAGTGTCGGAGCGTCTCATTCTCCCTCTGTTTGAGGGAGAAAAGGCTGTCCGACGTTCGCGGCGGCTTCCGACTGGTGCTGAAGTAGGCCACGAAAGAGTGCTCGAGTTGCCCGAAGGAGTGGATGCTTCCCGATCGAAGACCAGAGTACCAGACCCTGGCAGCCTTGCGGAGTGTGCGGGAAAGCCGATGCAGAAGAGAGCGTCGGATGCCCCTTGGATCGTCATGAGAGCTTTGTAGCTCTCAAGGTGGTCGATCGAGTCGGTGGAGCCGTCGTATGGCTCCACATGCGGTATCTTGAACCGACTGAGAATCGGTTCGTCGAGAACTAGTCAGAAGAGAGGTTGGGCGGTCCGGAAGTCGACGTCATTCGAAGACTTCTGGCCGTCCACCTGCAATTGCGCAAGCCGGTGGTCGATTTCCTCGAACCGGCGCTCGTAGTCGTCCGCTCGTCGGTACTGGGAGACCCCAGGGGTGGAGTCTCCGGAAGATTCCGAGAGGGAGGCCGACGGCGTGCGCGGTCGCTTCTCCTTCCTTGCCCGTTCCAGCAGGGAAGGAGAGGGCTGCCGGGACCGTCGGTCATCGCGCCATGGCCGTCCCTCCTCTCCGTGGGAGCGCTGTTGAGGGTGCTCGCGCGGAGGCGACGGGGATCGGCGCGGTCGGCGGCGGCTGCTCCTGGAGGGCATCGGACGGGCCGCCGGTTGTTGCTGGAGGCTTTTGACCGCGTCCGTCAGTACGGTCATCTGTCGTACGATGGCCGCGATCTGTGCCTCCGCGGTCACCGCGGGGTGTGGAGAGCTGGGCTCCGTCGCTGAGGGTGGCGGGGAGGCCTCTTCCCGACGGGAAGAGCGCCTCGCCGACCCGGTGATCCTCGATCGTTGGGCTCTTGCCTTCGTCATCGTACTCTACTCCCCTACCTGGCGCGCCAATCTGTTGCAGCCAATCGCCTCGTCGTCTGGTCGCCGGGAACGAGCACCTGCAAAAAGGGAAGTCCACACTGACCGGAGGCGGCTCCGGCGGGGACCCTCCGACGGTCAAGTCAGAGAGGTGACTGAGCAACAGTGAAATGAAGACAGAGAGCTCAATCGAGAGAGAGAGAGAGAGAGAGAGGAGCGAGCCTGTGGATTCAAAGTCGAGAAGTGGAGAGATCCCTTGCACTGTTGCCTTCCCCGATTTATATAGTGGAGCACGGTATGGCGCCGTCATTAATGGCACGGACAATTGAGGAATTGTCAACTCACTGTAGACTGTCAGAGTCACCGTGAAAGTGTTATATCACCGTGGGGCCGTCAAATCACTAGGGTTGACAATGTCCTCGGCGGGACAATGCCCCTAGGTGGCCGTGCCGCATGTTGCTGTCAGAACTGACAATCTCTGACGGCTGTACGGCGATTGGAGGAGTCGACCGACCGTAGGTCGGTGGCCAGCTGAGAGGCGTCAGGCCCCTCTGTTGGTCGGCGAGTCTTACGTGAGTCGGCCATCAGACCTCCGGATTCAGTCGGTCGGGAAAGGTACGCCCGACACATCCTCAGTCGGGGATGGGCCGTTAATTGGCCGGTGATGGCGTCCGTCAGTCGGTCGCTTTCGGCTGTCAGTCGGTCGGTCGGTCCCTCCGGTCGTCAGTCGGTCGGTCGGTCCCTCCGCCTGTCGGTCGGTCGGTCCCTCCGACCATCGGTCGGTCGGTCTCTCCGACCGTCAGTCGGTCGGTCAGTTCCTCCGACCATCGATCGATCGGTCGGTGGGTATTCCCCAACAGTACTGAATGCATGGATCGGGGTTGGAGCAAAGCATAGATGACCTGCAGTTTGTTTTGTGGTGTATGATTACTAAACAAAACCCCTTGTTGAATCTCTCTCTCCCTCTCTCTCTCTCTCTCTCTCTCTCTCTCTATATATATATATATATATATATATATATATATGTATGACAGAGTATGAGTCCTGTATATAGCAAATGCCATTTGAATGTGACTCTTCCACATCTTGATGCATGATTAATGGTTAGTGCTGCATCAGACCATTAGATGGTCTAATGATCCTCGGATATGACTCGATCTTGCTTTGCTTATGTCTGAATACAACTGAAGTTTGCAAGAAATGATATAAGGATATATTATTAGATTGAGTTTTGAGTAATTGAATACAGAATGGTTTCAGAGCTTCACTGGTTTTTTTCTTCATTTTTGGGACAAAAAAAGTGATGATCATAATAGAAATGAGGATCATTTTTGTGACAAAAAAAGTGATGATAATAATAGAAATGAGGATCTGCTAAATAATCATGGCATAGTTATAAAACCATATCAGTGACCAGCCTAACCAAGGCTGGGGTCAGCAGATATCCAAGTGCTAGGTCCATCAATCAGACTAAGTTATAGGCAAAAAATTATAAAAAATATTCCAAAATGCGATATAATATAACATATGTAACTGTTCATCATTTTTATATGAGCTGTTAGTCTCAAACACATCAGTCTACGTTCTACCCTATTCTTGTCGCATAAATAAAAAGTCGTGATTCTTTTAATTTTTTTTAAATAAAAGTAACTTGTATGGCATATGGAATTTTGTTTTAAAATAGTACTTTTTTAAAGTATTCGATTGCATAAAATTAAGTGTATATTTTTTTCATTAGTCTTGCATCAAAAAGAAAAGAAATTATTTCTTTATCATTTTTAGGTAAAAATTAATTATTAAATAGTGAGTAAATGGCATTTTTGACTAAAAGATATACATCTGTTGTTTGATATCGTATAAAAAACTAATTATTGTTTAGTTGGTCGATAAATTAATGTTGCCACAAATTTACCATACAACTATACTATTATTCAACAATGATCCTGTACTCTAAATTCGTCGCTGTCAACCAAATTCTTTATTATTTAATGTAAGAAGTCTTCGTTTCCTCTGAACAAGCCTCTTGATGACTGCAACAGAGATCTATATTCCAGTCCCTCTGAGAAGCTTTGGAGGGTTAAAAGTCTTTGTCGAGGGCTTCCCTTACTATGGACCATTGCATACAGAAATCTTGCACCAAAATAAAAATTCTTAGGTGTAAAAATCTGCTAAGCCAATGGATATTTTTCCGTGATATCCATTGGAGTATTAATCCGCTATTTATCTAGGATAACTGTGTGTGACCAAAATAGCTAGCTGACACTCTTTTATTGCCTGTTCGGAACTATTCAAACCTTTATGGTTCACCTGCATGCCTACTGCCAAAAACAGCTGGAAACTATCAAGACACAGTTGCAATTTTCACCATCTGCAGTCATGATAAAATCAATAGCATAAGAAAAAGCCAAGAACATTTATCGAGCAGAATTACAAGGCTCTGTGTGGTTTGAAGATAACTATCCAAAAATAACCATTTCTATCCTCATTTAAAAGATATTATTCCCACGATAAACTCGAACTTTGTTTGTCGCTTTTTTTTCCCCTTCAAGAAATGATGATGAAGGATCACTGCATCAAACAGATCTAATCGACAATATAAATGGGACAATTGGTTCATTATAGCTTTCCCTTGTGACAAAAAGTTGGAACGGGAAGCTTCTTGTGCCAGACAATAGAAGTTATTTGAGAGTTTTCCTAACAAGAGCACTGACAGAATTGTGAAAGACATTTTAGCCTTCAATGATAAGACCAAAGAATTTGAAGGACCATGGCCTGCATAAGATTCCACAATGACTTCCAACAGTCCCTCTGTCGATGATGACACTGCCTGGCTACCCAAAAAGAAGAAAGAACATGTGATAGTTGGAATGGATTATGGAAGGTTATCTTTTACTTGCGGGTTATTTGATGGGATTCGCCAACACAATTATGGTTGCTAAGTCGCTATCACAGGAATACACCATAATGCAATATGGCTTCATTTGCAGAATCCAAATACTTTCATGCGTTAGAATGTTAATGAAACAGTTGTGGAATAAGTTCCAACGATACGGTGGTTAAGCTTCTAGAGCTGCCATAGATCCCCACTCCATTCAACATTCAGTTTGCCATCTTATGTGGCAGTCAAGGATGGGTGTGGTGCTCGGAAGATGACGGGCGCATCAAGTGGTTGGGCCATCCACTAAGCACCATGTCCTAGCAGGGAATGGAGCAGGAAATGTGCTGTACCTTGGCATTTTTCACATGGAAATAAGGCTATGTAACAGTAGATGTCCAAGAAAAATCTGGTCAGACTGATCGCACTTGAAGGAAAATTGATTATGCTGAGTCAGAATTGATTTGGAAATTATCACAAGTAACATCCACTAAATTGATTTCAACAAAATGCTCTATCATTTTCAATTCCACATTGATCAGAGTCATCGACAAATTGTGATCTAGATCATCTAAATATTTCATTACCTGCGTAGTTTCTGTGCTAAACAATAATGCTGATCAAATTGATGGTCCCATAATGATTATGACCCTTTAGATTACTTCCGAAGTCTGTTTTAGTCTATAACCATAATGGGTGAAACAGTCTTTCTTGAATCAGAGCTTCTACAAGTCATCCATGTCCAAACAAATTTATGTAATTATGAGAGCACTACCAACAATCCTTTCTAGAAGAGAACTTCACTCCAGATAATTGAAGATAAAAGTGCTAGTTTAAGTTCAAAGAGAGAAGTGGGAATGTCTTGTTTAAGTTGCCATGGCCAATCTTCAACCCATGTCAACAAATACAGGACGCTGTTATATATTGCTGATCAGAAGGAACCGGAATTAAGGGATTTGGGAAAAGTAATCTTTTATACACAGCTGCTAGACTGATTTTCCCATATAGACTTAATTAAATTCTAAATTCACTATTCCTTATTATCTATAGGAGTGATCAATCAAAAGGTGTTAGATAACATGTGGCATAGAAATGAATGAGGAATCATATATATGAACAAAAAATAGCAGATTTTTTTCTGGACATCTCAACGCCAGTACGAACTAAAGCTGAAAGGATTTTCTTACAGCAATAAAAAGCACGAAAAATACGGGAGACATAAGAAATATGATGTATGGGAGGCCCTGTCTTAGTGCACCTTCATTTTGTTCCTCATCAGCGGAAGTGTAGTTATCCTTATTTTCCACAAATGCTTCAAAATATGTTTCATAGCCAGTTCTCGGTGAGAAGGATGAGCTTGTGACTTTCATCATTTCCATAGCCTGATGTAGAAAAGTAAGTTCCATAGATTATACGAATATGTGAATTTTCTTTAATTCTTGTTTTATTGCTGAACTCTAATCAAAATCCTGTGCGTATTGAAGCCATTGGCAACATGTAAATCAATTTTAATGCTTTGGAAACATGAAGCCAATAATCAAGAAATTCTGATGCAATAGTTTTTCCTTTCATAAGGTAACCATCATATCAATTACCTGAAAACTAAACATGAACTGCCTTGCTTTCTTGCTTACTTGAACATTTGGATGAGATTGGAGCTTCTCGTACATGGTTCTTGCCTTATCCGGCCTGTCAAGAATTTTAAACGGAGACAATATCATGCACCAAAATCAATTCAACCAATAGAAAATTAGAAACCTATGAACTGGCCGTTAAAACAATGCCCGAGATCGATCATTTTTGTTTGCCTGCAACTTTTTCTTTTATTTTTCAAAGCAACTTAGTGTAAACTTGATTGCACATTGTAAATTTAGTCATCCCAATATCCACATCAATTGTGTTTGCCTTATGCTGGTGTTTTGGCTTTGAAGACATTAGTTTTTTAATTAAATATTTTCTAGAGATCAACTATCTCAAAAGATAAATTTGTGCAGCATAATAAGGAGGTGCCTCCATAATGCATAACAAATTGCCCATGGTGAATACCATGGGAGCATTTTCCATTCATGGAAGTGATCCTTTTAAAGTGAAAGCAAAGACCCAACTGACTACGATTTTGAAAATCATTTGAAGATGAATTGATCGAGCATGTTTTGTACTCGATGTCAAAAACTTGTGCAGCTTATCTGTCATGAAGGCTCTCCATCTAGTACAGAGTTCCCTGCTATCAAGCCCCTTCAACGATTGCCTTAGCAGCGCCCAGGCTTTGTTTTCATGTATTGTCCTAGACTTATGGTGCAAAATGTGCAGCTTATCTGTCATGAAGGCTCTCCATCTAGTACAGAGTTCCCTGCTATCAAGCCCCTTCAATGATTGCCTCAGCAGTGCCCAGGCTTTGTTTTCATGTATTGTCCTAGACTTATGGTGCAAAATGTGGATAAATTGGCTAAGCTTGGTGCCAGCTGTATTAGGCTTATAATTTGGTTAGGGAAGCAGTCTTCTAGTTGGTTCCCTTGAGGACTTGTTCAGATGTGCAGGCCAGCGACGGATAAGAGGATCAAGACTACTTAGATTTGGAAAGCAGCCACCCACCCTAGAGTGAGGCTCTTTCTCTGAAAGCTTGCTTCAGACCAGCTTCCGACACGCATGATTCTCAAAGATGGGCATGGAGTTTTCGGCCTCATGTTCAGTGTACGGGTTGAAGAATGAGTCGATGGAGCATGCCATCTTGTATTGTCCAAGGGCGAGACTAGTCTGGAGGCAGACAGGTGGGCAGCCAGCACTGGAAGGCGAGTGGTAGCCCATGACTGGAGTCTTTCCTGAGCATGGTCCATCAGAGTATGACCAAGAGGACGACCTCTATTTGGGGGAGTTAGATGGCTTATATCATCTATCGGATCTAACTTTTCAAAAATACAGCCAAGGTTTGTCAAGGTGAATTTCGACGGTAGTGTCAGGGATGGCAGGGGCAGTGCAGGATTTGTCATCTGAAGCCCTAATGCCAGGTTATTAGATGCTGAAGGCTCTTACCCTTTTGAGCCTTCAGTCTCGAGCACGGAATTTCCTGAGCATGGTCCATCAGAGTATGACCAAGAGGACGACCTCTATTTGGGGGAGTTAGATGGCTTATATCATCTATCGGATCTAACTTTTCAAAAATACAGCCAAGGTTTGTCAAGGTGAATTTCGACGGTAGTGTCAGGGATGGCAGGGGCAGTGCAGGATTTGTCATCTGAAGCCCTAATGCCAGGTTATTAGATGCTGAAGGCTCTTACCCTTTTGAGCCTTCAGTCTCGAGCACGGAACTGCATACCACCTGGGTGGATATCATCTATGCCAAGCAGGAGCTATGAGCGGAGAGGATTTTCATTGAGAAAAATTATGCTATTGTCATTGGTTGGATCTAGGGAAACATGAAGCAACTGGAGGCACATCCACTATGTGATATCTGGACTGCTCTTCGTCACTTTGCTACGGTGTCGATCCGACATGTTTACCGAGAGGTGAACAGCGCGATAAATTGGATTGCATCCTTTGTGGCAGAGCACTCTGAAGACTAGATCTTGAGATAGGGGGACTCTTGCTTGTTGGCCTTACAGGATATTTTGTATCTTGATTTTATGGGCTGCTCTTATACCAGAGTAGTATGACCGCCCGCTTGTACCAAAAAAAAAAAAAAAAGCAGTCTTCTAGTTAAAGTATATATTCACTAGAGTTTGGGACATGCAATGCGCGAGCTATGGAGACAGAACAACACCTCGAGCATAGGACCACACAGCGAAGGTTAGAGTCCAAACCTCAAGCGAAGACGCACATGGCAGATTTGCAAGTCCAAGGCTTATGGAGGTGAGATATATAGGGTATTTTAAAAATCAAAAATACTGGAGATGTATAAAGTGGAGCCTCACAAAATGAGTCGTGGGTAATTTCCTTTTAATATTAGGTAGATGTTTAGACAGCCAACATGTCCACTCTGTACTCGTGATGAGGATCTGCATGAATCCAGTCCTTTTGCTAACTTTATTTATAACTCTATAGGTTCATTTTTATAAGAATATTAATTCACTCTAACACATGCTCATCAGTTTCTAACTATAACCACAAGGCCTGTTAATCATCACCTAATATCTATACAAAAAAATTTCACTATAATACTTTATCACCACCACTCTGCTGAGTGCTTCCACTAAAATAGGAGGAAGAAATCTAGCACCACTACTGCATAATCCATAAGATGAGCTTTTAAATTTAATAAAAAATGACCCATCATCAGTATGTAATATGGCATACCAAATGTTACTAAGTTTGTCATACATGAAAAGAGGAATAATAGTACAAGAAAGAAATGAGCTCATACAATTTGGCAACAAAAATTCAGGGAAAAAGGCAAAGCACAATGAAATGAAATCAACAATATACAATCTTTTCAAGACTAAATCATTTAGCACTATAATTCTTGATTAAGACCATCACATATGACAGCCGTCTGCACTCTCTCTGTGTGTGTGTATATGCGTGTCTCTCCCACCCCGCCTCCTTCCCCCTCTCCTTAAGTTTCTTACTGCCATAACTTTAAGTTTTTATAAACTGGCCATTTAAGCTCAGATGATTGATATTGAAAGAAATTCTTTGACAAATATCAAATGCATATAGCATTAGAATTTAGAAGAACGAGAATACCTTCTTAGTGAATCTTGACAAATAGACCATTGCAAAGCAGCCATTCCATGAAGTTCACTCTGCATAGCAGTAATTCAAGATTCTATGAGCAAAACAGAGTTTGAATGTGAGAAAATGAAATAGAGAACGAGCATGAGAAATTCTTCATAAACATATGTAGAAGCTTATGCACTAAGATAACATTCTATGAAGCAACATAGAATTAAGTACATTAGTTATTGTACATGATAAGCCTAACAGTAAGTACATACATGTATGTACATTCTCTGAATTTGAGGAGCTAGTGTTGAAGGATGTGTTACATGTACTCTGCAGCATAGCAGTCATCTTTGTATCAGATGTGCTACAATAAAGGTATGTTCAACGTGTAGTCCTAACATGCATTCTTTCATTCTCTGTATGAATCTTTGCATGGGTTAATTATAACAAATACATGGATTAACTACACAAAGACAGACACATTCTGTGTGGTGCACGTTGTACATATATGCTCCTGCACATGCATATGCATGTATTTTTTCTGTCACCAGCCAGCCATGAAGCAAAGCAAGGAAAAGAGAAGTTCGAAGCAATGAAACCTCTCTATCTCTGATAAGGATACGCTTATTTCTAGTATACCATTTAGTCTACATCTCTCTGAGATAAAATTGTGTGTGTGTGTGTGTGTGTGAGAGAGAGAGAGAGAGAAAGGTTTGCTTATTAGACAGAGATGAGCTTACTAATATGGAAGTGTTCTTTCAAATTAATTTTGAAACAACCTTCTTATGAGTGCAACCTCTTGACAAAACAGGCATCACATGTGACCAATATATTTTCCTTTATACTCACTGCATACACCACTCCTAATTCTCTTTCTGCCAATGATCATTCAGCTTGATCTGGACCATCCACAAAAGGCATATCACTCTAAAATTCAAAATGGAGGAGAAAAGGTCCCCCACCCAAAAGAAAAAAAAATACCAACACAAAACAAAATAAAATTTCCAGAGCTGTCATTATTTAACTTAAAAAGCAAAAGTTGATGGTTTATAAAAAATATAAAATCCACTAATGGTGTGTAATAGCTCGTTACCCACGATTATGGGATGCACAATCCAGTACCCATATTTACTATATTTAATATGTGCATCTACAAATCTGATAGATCTCAAAAATTGATGTACATTAATGCAATAAACAATCTTAAAAGGATCTTCTTCCTGAACTAGGATAGGTGGAAGCCTGGCCAAATATTTGAATGATGGTAGGATTGAACAAAGGTCACTTTTATTGGTACAAGAGACTTTATTAACTCGGTAAGTTGGCACTCTTGATCTTCAGCTGAAATTAGAACAGTGGAATATGCTTTCAATTTTAAAAGGGAATGTCTCCAACTAGATGCAAATCAGCAGCAACTAGCATAGTTTGCATCCATATACTGCTAGATAGCTTGACAGGAAACTAAGTGACATGATATGCACAAGTGACATGATATCCATATACTGCTTGCTAGCTTGACAGGAAACTAAGTGACATGATATGCACAAGTGGAAACACCGTTTGAAATAATTTAAAAAAGAATCAATTAATGGTTTCTATTAGATGCCAGGACAAAAGAAAGAGGAGGTAACAAAGTATGCGGTGATCTGACAAAAAAAGGACAAGAAAAAGGACAAAGAGCATGCATTATAACTTCTTCAACAGTCTTCTGCCTAATAAACAAAAATTGAAAAAAAAAATGCTATTATTGTTTTCCAGTTACCAAATTGCACGGCATGTTTAGACCTGAAGATATATCATTGAATCCACATGCTAAGACTATCTATCTGCACCCAGCTTTGAAATTTAAAGACCAATTCTATTGCAGATCAGTACTTTATATTGCAAATCCAAGATATTTAGCAAAAAAATCTCTAAAATATAAGAAATAGTATACAATTGCTTACTAAGTAGTCATCTGTCAATAAAACATGAAAGTCAGCATTTTTTGTCATTATTTTTACAGTAAATTGATCTAGCAAATTCAACTTTCTCAAAGCACTTCCCATAATTGCAGCATGGAATACCTGAAAGACCAATTTCTTCATTATTTTTTCATAACAAGACAATGCTTCTTGTAGTTTTCCAAGATCCATCAAGTTATCACCTTCCTTCAGTGCCTACAAATGCACAATTATAAGTTATTCAGGTAAGTATTAAAATTCTTTGATTAGATTTCAACAAATACAACATGCATGTTGAGAAATTAATGAGTATCATATCCATTACTTCAACCTAACAAGTGTAAAATTTCCCATTCAGCCATACAATTAAACTATGATGTTAATCAGATTTGTGCTTCCTAATGTCCAAAATACATGAACATGTTTAAAGATGACAGAGACATATAACCAAGTGAAATTTCTAGAAGCTATAACTTCTAATCCAGGGAGAATTTGACAACTCAACAGGACACAAAGTTGACATAAGAATCAAGATCTAGCTTCTGCCCAAAGTTCAAAATTTTTAAAATATTTTTATTATTTTTGTAATTTGCATCCTTATTAATTAGGAGAGAAATTCAAACTGATTTAGGCTGGACCGTACTAGCATAAAAGGAGGAGAGAACTTTGATCCTCTTCTAACTAGGAGAGGAATGCAACTGAAAAAAAGAGTGGATCCCTACATAATAATTGAGAATTTCTACCTTCTCTTTTAGCTAGATGAAGAATTCGACTCACATAAGGACCTCACTCATAAACAGAAGGTATATGCCATGGTTTTGGAGAATGGGAATTGAAGAACAGGAATAGAGGGAGTGAAAGCAAAGAGCATAGATTCTATTCCATCTACTAGAATCGCAACAAGAGAGTAAAAGCAAAGATCATAGACTCTACTTTCCACCTCTGATATATACTGTTGGTGCAAAAATCCGCTGGCGTCGGAGAAGCTAGAGTCGAGGGAGTCGCGGTCGCCGTCGGGACCTGCAAAAAAAGTCTAAACCGGAGTTGGAGGTGCTCCGGCAAGACCCTCCGACACTCAAGTCAGTTCTCTGTCTCAACAAGAATGGAGTGCTCGAACGAAAATTTTAGCAGAATTTCGAGAAAAAAATTAGAGCTTAGAGAATAACGTATCTGGGGTCCCCTTTTTATAGGCGGAGGGTGCAACAGACTGATAGCGACGTTTGTAACCGCCTGGTAGTGGGCCGTTCGGGGCCAGGAGGAGTTTGTTATGAAGAGTAGTGGAGTAGAGTCGTGGCCATCACCGTGGCCTGCCACGTGGAGCCTGTTGCGGGGAGTGGAGCAGTGTCCGTTGTCGCGACTTGTCAGAGAGTGGTGGAGCCGCACGGAATCCGTCGCAGGAAGTGGAGCAGAGTCGTGGCCATTACTGTGGCCTGCCAGGGGGTCCAGGCCTGTCGGCCGAAGCTCGGTTGAGGTGTCTGGCGGAGAGGGGTAGCTATCCATCTGAGAGGAGCTCGGATGTCGCTGGCGAGCCTTCTACCGTTGGGTGCCTTGGGCGTGTCAATACTGCAGGCGAGGGCCATTTGCTGTAGGAGCTCGGTCAAAGGCTTTCCGTAGACGAAGTTCGGTTTCATGCAGAATTCGACAGCGGGTCGACCGGCAGTGGATGTCGAACGGCGCTGGAGAGGTTCATCCGTTGGGGGGAGGTCCGGCTGCTGGAGTCCGTGTGTCGTAGGAGTTCGTCCGGAATCTGTCCGCTACAGAAGTTCGGTCGGAGTCTGATCTCCGTAGAAGCCCGGATGGAGATCATTTGTCGAGGAAGCTCGGCCGAAGCCTGCCTACAATAGAAATCCGGAAGGAATTCGTCCACAATGGAAGCTCGGATGAAGGCTTACAGTGGAAGTCCGGCGCGGACCACTCCTAGTAGAAATTTAAAGTAGACCACTTGTAGCAGAAGCTCAGAGTCCGGCCCTTGTAGGAGTTCGGATGAGGTCTACCTGCAACAGGAGTTCCGGACGGAAATCCGACTCCCGTAGGAGCCCGGACGGAGTCTACCTGCAGCCGGAGTTCGGGGAAGAAGTCCGGCCCCCGTAGGAGCCCAGACGAGGGCTACCTGCAGCCGGAGTTCGAGGAAAAAGTCCGGCTTCCGTAGGAGCTCGGATGAAGTCTACCTGCAGTTGGAGCTCGGAGAAGAAGTCCGGCCCCCGTAAGAGCCCGGACGAGGGCTACCTGCAGCCGGAGTTCGGGGAAGAAGTCCAGCTTCCGTAGGAGCTCAGATGAAGTCTACCTGCAGTTGGAGCTCGGGGAAGAAGTCCGGCTTCCGTAGAAGCCCGGACGAGGGCTACCTGCAGCCGGAGTTCGGGGAAGAAGTCCGACTTCCGTAGGAGCTCGGATGAAGTCTACCTGCAGTTGGAGCTCGGGGAAGAAGTCCGACTCCCGTAGGAGCCCGGATGGAGTCTAGAAGGTGGTCGATCACCGTAGAAACTTGGATGGGGTCTGTCCGTCGCGGAGAATCCGGTCGACACTGGTGGGGGTTTATCCGTCGGCAGAACTCGGGAACGTTGCGGAGGCTCGACCGCCGGAGAAGTTCGGAAAGATGTTGCCAAAGGTCGGACGTCGGTAGAATCCCTGGAGGGCCACTCCTGACACGAACTTCGACTGGGGGTATTTTATACCCAACACCAGTCCCCCTACTTCCGACTTCGAGTTTCGAATGAAGAAAGTACATAAAAATTTTTACAGCCGAAGTTGCCCCCTTGAATCCTGTGCGCGACCGCCTTTGGAGATCCAGGCATTTAATGCGCGCGTGCTGGAGTCTTTTCAAATCGGGGCGATCCGAAGAGACCTTTCGGAATTCTCGCTGGAGCGTTGTCCCAGATACGGCGTAGTAATGGCTTTGTCAGCTGTCAGCCACTTTTAGCCGCCTGCTGTGGCGAGTGGGACACGTGGCGAACATGGGTCGGCCTGGGGAGATCCGCGATCATTATAGCGCCGGATCCCAGGGTCTATTTAAACCCGCCTTTCCGCCTCCAGGAGTTTCATTCTGCCTGAAAGCCCTGTTGGTGCCCGCCTTCTCTCCGAGAGCCCTGACCTTCCTTGGCGTCCGCTTTGGCCCTAGGTGTTCTTCAAGTCATCCTTGTCCCTGCGCCTCTGCATCCTTCAGAGCGACTTAGGTTAGTCCCGGAACTTTCGTTCCTTCTCTTGCCATCTAGGTGCCCCTTCTCCATTTTTCTTCTGCTGCATTCCTCTTGTTAGGTCCCCCACGAACCTTTCGGCTCTTATTTCGCCTGATCTCTTCGGGATTTTTAGGGTTCTTGCTTGAAATGTCTTCTGGCACCTCCGCCTCTAACGGTTCCAGGAGCTCATCTGCCTCAGTCCCCCAGAACCCTCGTATTGTAGACGAACCCACATCTGAGGCTGGGCCTCGTCCGGTTTTTGCGTCGGGTGTCATTCCCTGTTCTCTAACTCCGGATGAACTTTTACTGATAAAGGTTCAGTATGGAGTTCCTCCGAAGTACGATCTAGAGCTTCTCGGTCCCGCCGACGGGCCAGCACCCCCCCACCTGGCCGTTTCTGTCTGTATCAGGAGGCCTTCCGCGCTGGGCTCCGGCTTCCGCTTCCGTCCTTCGTCGTCGCTCTTTTCCGTTTCCTAGATATTTCTTTAGCTTCAGTCGCACCGAATTCTTTTAGGTTTTTGATAGGATTCCTCTCCCTTTGCTACGTAGTCGAAGTTCAGCCATCTCTTTCTTTGTTTAGGTATTTTTACACCTTCAAATGCCACCCATCGGCAAAAGACTGGTGGTACTTCTCCCCTCAGTTCGGCAAGAAGGGGTTGCTGAAAGGTGCTCCCTCTTCTATCCATAACTGGAAGGGGAAGTACCTCTACGTCCGATGTCCGACCTTAAAGCTGGGATTGCCCCCTTGGGGCTCCCTGAGGGACTGTCCGCCGGGCTCCTAGCCTGGGGGAGGACGACCTTCAGGCCGCCCGGAAGCTTCTTAGTTATCCAACTCCTACCCTTCCCAACCTTCTAAAGGAGTAGTTTTTGTTCAACATCGGCTTGAGTCCCATGGATCCTGCGAATATTCCATCTTTCCTTTCTTCTTCTTTTCTTCTTCTCTTCTCCTCTTTTTTTTTCTTTTTTTTTTTTTGACTGCGCGTCACCTCTTCCTTTTTCAACCCATTGCTGATCTCTTTTTCTCTCTTCTTTTTTTTTTTTCTTTTTTTTTCTCTTTTTTTTCAGGAATAGACGCCGAAGCAGCACGGATGCTTGCCAGGGGCCTTAAGGTTCACAAAAGAAAAGGCGTTGCGGCCTCCGGGTCGGCAAAGAAGGCCAGAACGGAGGAAACGAGCTCGGCCACGCCTGTCCAGGTGGCTCTCGCGGTCGATATTCCTTCAGACGCCGAGCCTCCGACTCCCCGGGCCTCCTCAAGGAGTTCTCCCGCTGAGGTTCCCACTTCGGGGGCCCGCTTCGAGGAAGTGCCAGGGGTTGAGAGGGGGAGGAGAAAAAAGACGGTGGCCCGCAGGGTGAGCGGCCGCCGAGCCGCCATCGAAGAATCCCATGGTTCCGAAGAAGAGCCGGTGGAGAATTCCTTTAATGACAGGGACCTGATAAAATGACTGGTTGACGGTTGCATCCTGTCCGAAGTCGTCCAGAGGATCGTTCGCGCCGATCCCGAACAGCGGGTTTGGGACTCTCTAGGGTCCTTTCTCGAGGTAAACAGATTCACCTTCCTCCTCCTCGCTCCTTCACTTAATTAACTTCTCAACTTTTAGTCCGACCTCCTGGCCGCCCTTGCAGATCGGGCACCAGCTCCTTGCCAACATCGAGGCGACGAACTGGGCGAGGAGGGACGCCATCCAGGCGAAGGGTCGCCGGGCTGAAGCCGCCCGCCTCAAGGAAAAGGCTGCCGAGGTAGCCAACCTCCAAGAGGGCCTTGAGAAAGAAAAGCAGGCCTCGGAGGAGATGGTGAGGAAGGCAGAGGCCGAAGTCGCAAATTTGATGGAGCAGATTCCGATTTTGATCTCGGAGGCCAGGGTCCAAGCGATGGAGTTCAAGGCCTCTGCGGAGATGAGGGACCTGAACGTCAAGTTCGGCCAAGATGCATTCATCAAAGGGTTCGAGCTTTGCCAAGAGAAGATGGTCAAGAAATTTTCCAAGCTCGACCTTAGCTTCTTGGACGAGGCGTCTGAAGACGAAGCCGGACCCTCTCCTACTGCCGCTGCCACCGTAGCCCTCCTTTCAAAAACACCAAGCTCCCCAACTCCTACTCCGGAGGTCTAAGACCTCTGACTTTGTATTTTTCTTTTACTGTGATTTTTCTTTTCCCTTTTATCTTTAAGAAACATTCAATCAATAAAATTGGGTTTCTCCTTATGGGGGGACTTCTCTACTCTTTTCTTTTTTCTTTCTGCAATGAGCCGCGCCTTGACGCTTTTATCCCCCGATGGCAGCGTTCTGCCGAAGCGCTTCCCTTGCCACAGGGAGTTCTACTGAAGTCCACGATCCAACATCTGAAGAAGAAAGTTCGTCATTTAACAAAAAAGTCGAAGGAGATGGAGGACGAACTTCACAGGTTGAGAGAGAGCCACTCTGAGGCCACTGCGGAGGCCACCTACTTTCGGAACCTCCATGTGAAGGGGATCATGGAGTACAGCCGGAGGAAAGCGAACTTCAAGGAGCTCGAGGAACATAAGAAGCGCGCCAGCGACCGATCTTGGGCTCAAGCTTCCAAGATCAGCTCTCTCAGAGCGGAGCTGTCGGCTGTGCAGGAGAAAATCAGCCAGTTGGAAGGAAGCTCGTCCTGACTTTCGACTCGGGCCGACTGTGATCAAGAATGGTCGAAGTTCTCCGACCTCCAGCAACAGCTCCAGGATGCCGAGGCGAACTATAATGCGTACCGAGCCGGCTGGTGCAAGCAGGTGGATGACTACAGGGGGAAGCTCAGGATGGCGACCGACGAGGTTGCCCGCCTTCAAAGGCAGTTATCTGAAGGAGCTCAGTTTGCTCCTGTTCGGGATCCCGACGAACTCCAATCCCTGAGAGGAACCATAGAAGAGCTATCTGTCGCCCTTGGGGAGGGGAAGGCCAAGCTGCAGCAGTTGAAGATCCAACTGGTATATGAGCAGCAGGCAGTCAAGGACGCGGAGGCGGAATCTGAGGTCCTGAGAAAGAGGCTCCGAGAGGCGGGGAACGAAAGCCAACGGTCTCATCGGAGGTATATGGAGATGCTAATGAGGGAGAAAGAATTGGAAGAAGAAGTCGAGAGCTTAAGGCACTCCCTAATGAGGGTCGAAGCCGAAAGTTCGAAGTCGGAAGAAACCGAGCCCCCTTAGGGCTCTTTTTGCCTTTCGTCCTTCTGTGTTTTCTTTTGCCGTTTGTTTGTTTTGTTTTGTTTTTTTTTTTTTGGCCTTCTGAACTCTGTAACGCATACTTTGCTAACGAAATGAAAAGAAAATCTTTGTTACCTTGCCCGCGCGTCGTGTTGAATTGTCGTCCGCCGGACTTCTTTCATTTTTTCCCGTTCGATGTCGATATTGTCCGAAGGTTCCTTGTTCATCTTTGTATTAGGTTGTCATTACCGAATTTCTTGCATTTTTTGGTTTGTTCGACGTCGACATCGTCTGAAGGTTCCTAGCCATTGCCGTATTGGTTCGCCTTTTCGTTTGTGACCGTAGATCTCTCTTTCTCCTTCTTCGTGGAGACGAGGTCCTTTGTGTCTTTGGTATAGTTTGGCCTCCGTTTTTCGTTGTAGTCTGCCGTTTTTCCTTCACATCTCCCTCCTTTTAAGCAGGGGTTTTCCCTAGCCTTTTACGGGGTCGCGGTAGCGTAGAAGGGCCGTCGAGAAGGTTCTCTTCTTTCTTATCAGGTCTCGAATGGCCGGACCTTAGTTGGTGTCAGGACGAGATTCTTCTCCTATTTCTAATGCAGTCGATTTCAGCTCAGGTTAGGACGAGGTTCTTCTCCTGTTCCTAACAGGACTGTGGGGGCACATATGGGCGTTGCAGGACCTCTTCCCCCATCCGGTCTAAGAGTAACCAGACCTTCGACTTTGCTCATGTTAGGGCGAGGTTCTCCTCCTGTCCCTAACAGGGCTGTGGGGGCGCATATGGGCGCTGTAGGACCTCTCCCCCCATCCGGTCTAAAAATAACCGGGCCTTCGACCTTGCTCATGTTAGGGCGAGGTTCTCCTCCTGTCCCTAACAGGGCTGTGGGGACGCATATGGGCACTGTAGGACCTCTCCCCCCATCCAGTCTAAAAATAACCGGACCTTCGACCTTACTCATGTTAGGGCGAGGTTCTCCTCCTGTCCCTAACAGGGCTGTGGGGGCGCATATGGGTGCTGTAGGACCTCTCCCCCCATCCGGTCTAAAAATAACCGGACCTTCGACCTTGCTCATGTTAGGGCGAGGTTCTCCTCCTGTCCCTAACAGGGCTGTGGGGGCGCATAAGGGCGTTGTAGGGCCTCTCCCCCCATCCGATCTAAAAGTAACCGGACCTTCGGCCTTGCTCATGTTAGGGCGAGGTTCCCCTCCTGTCCCTAACATGGCTGTGGGGGCACATAAGGGCGTTGTAGGGCCTCTCCCCCCGTCCGATCTTAAAATAACCGGACTTTCGATTTTGCCCATATTAGGTGTTGTTTTCGTTGTCTAAAGGGGTTATCCCCTGTCATTACAAGTCCATGCCAAAAGAAAAAGATGTGCAAATCTGAAAGGAATCTTGATTTAAAGCGAAGTCGTTCGTAATACATTTACAGGTTTATCAAATCTTGGGGCTGTAGAAGGTCTGCTCCCCGTCAAGGTCCTCCAGAGACGGAGTTGATGATCCCAATTGGAGGCCGATCTCCGGGCTGCTCTTCCCTCCTCGGTGGCTCAGGTTGCGGCAGGGTCCTTGGCTGATCCTCTATACCCTCAGGCCGGCATCGAATGAATCTGTCGAGCCGACCTCGTCTAATGAGCTCCTCGATCTTGTCTCGGAGTTGAATGCATTCCTCTGTGTCATGACTGTGGTCACGATGGTAGAGGCAGAACTTGTTAGGATTGCGCTTCCCGGGGTGTGTGCACATCCTTTCTGGCCTTGGGAGCTGCTTTCTGACTTCCATCAGCACCTGGATTTTCGATGCGTTGAGGGGGGCGTAGCTGCGGAATCTTCCTGGGAGAGTCCCGCCGAACCCTGTGCTCCGGGCTTCTCTGCTTGCGTGCTCGGGGAGGAGTCTGGACGCGCTTGTACCCGGGAGGAGTTCGAGAACGCGGTCGAGCTTCTCTCGGCCCTTTTTCGACTGCGGGCTTACTCGAGTCTCCCGCCTGCCGCTCTCTCGCGGTCTCCTCATCCTTCATCTTGAAGGCTTCTTCTGCTCAGGCATACCCTTTGGCCCGAGCCAGCAAATCAACAAAATCTCTGGGTACTTCTTTTCCAGGGAGAATAGAAGGTCGTTCTTTTGAAGGCCGCCTTTCAGAGCGGCCATCGCGACCGATTGGTCCAAGTTCTGGATCTCCAATGCGGCGACATTGAAACAGTTGACGTAAGCCCGAATGGACTCCCCCTCCCTTTGCTTGATGTTGATGAGAGACTCCGAACCCCTTCGGGGACGCCGGCTGCTAACAAAATGAGCCGCAAACTGGTGGCTCATCTGATCAAAAGAAAAGATGGTACCCGACTTCAGCATCGAGTACCAGTTTCTCGCTGCTCCCTTCAAGGTGGATGGGAAAGCTCAGCACAGGATGGCGTCTGACACGCCATGGAGTAGCATCATTGTCCGGAAGGCCTCCAGGTGGTCAATTGGATCCGAAGTCCCGTCGTAGCTTTCAAATTGAGGAGCTTGAAGTTTGGTGGGATCAATTCCTGCATGATCATTTGAGAGAAGGGAGGGTCAGTACAAATGTCCTCACCATAAGCGGGGGGAGCGTGGCGGAGTTCTTCGATCCGCCGGTTCATCTCCTGGAGCCTTCGATCCAGGAAGTCCTCTCGACTGCGAGTCTCAAGAGTCTTCTGGCAGAATGGAGGTAGAGATCTTCCAGGAGTAAAATCGTGATCTGACTGAGGGCTCTCCACCCTCGGATTCGTCTTTCCGGGAAAGACGGGGCGACTGGCCCAAGTGGCCCGTCCTACCGTCGGATTTTGGAGTTCCGACGACGTTCTCTCCAGTCATACTGATGCCTGCTGCTGCTGCTGCATGGCCTGCACCGCTTCAGCAAGGCCTCTGACCTGCTGAACCAGTAGGTCGAATTGCTCCACGCCAACCGCCGTTGTCGGAGGAGCCTGAAAAATTGGAAGTGAGGCCAGAACCTGAGATCTGGCCACGGAGGCCGTGGATTGCTGTGTATGCTTTGCGGGGAGGCATCGGGCGAAGATCTAGTAGAGGAAGGAGAAGAGGATGTCGGAGAAGATGACCGGAGGCGGTCCCGTTAAGCGCTCCTTTAAGAACAAGAGTACTGCGAAGACACAGCCCCTTCCTCTAGCGCCAATCCTGTTGGTGCAAAAATCCGCCGGCGTCGGAGAAGCTGGAGTCGAGGGAGTCGCAGTCGCCGCCGGGACCTGCAAAGAAAGTCTAAACCGAAGTTGGGGGTGCTCCGACAAGACCCTCCGACGCTCAAGTCAGTTCTCTGCCTCAACAAGAATGGAGTACTCGAACGAAAATTTTAGCAGAGTTTCGAGATAAAAATTAGAGCTTAGAGAATAACGTATCTGGGGTCCCCTTTTTATAGGCGAAGGGTGCAACAGACTGATAGCGACGTTTGTAACCGTCTGGTAGTGGGCCGTTCGGGGCCAGGAGGAGTTTATTATGAAGAGTAGTGAAGTGGAGTCGTGCCATCACCGTGGCCTGCCACGTGGAGCCTGTTGCGGGGAGTGGAACAGTGTCCGTTGTCGCGACTTGCCAAAGAGTGGTGGAGCCGCGCGGAATCCGTCGCAGGAAGTGGAGCAGAGTCGTGGCCATTACTGTGGCCTGCCAGGGGGTCCAGGCCTGTCGGCCGAAGCTCGGTTGAGGTGTCTAGCGGAGAGGGGTAGCTATCCATCTGAGAAGAGCTCGGATGTCGCTGGCGAGCCTTCTACCGTTGGGTGCCTTGGGCGTCAATACTGCAGGCGAGGGCCATTTGCTGTAGGAGCTCGGTCAGAGGCTTTCCGTAGACGAAGTTCGGTTTCACGCAGAATTCGACAGCGGGTTGACCGACAGTGGACGTTGGACGACGCTGGAGAGGTTCATCCGTTGGGGGGGTCCGGCTGCTGGAGTCCGTGTCGTAGGAGTTCGTCCGGAATCTATCCACTACAGAAGTTCGGTCGGAGTCCGATCTCCGTAGAAGCCCGGATGGGGATCATTTGTCGAGGAAGCTCGACCGAAGCCTGCCTGCAATAGAAATCCGGAAAGAATTCGTCCACAATGGAAGCTCGGGTGAAGGCTTACAGTGGAAGTCCGGCGCGGACCACTCGTAGTAGAAATTTAAAGTAGACCGCTTGTAGCAAAAGCTCGGAGTCCGGCCCTTGTAGGAGTTCGGATGAGGTCTACTTGCAACAGGAGTTCAGGGCGGAAGTCCGACTCCCGTAGGAGCCCAGACGGAGTCTATCTGGGGAAGAAGTCCGGCCCCCGTAGGAGCCCGGACGAGAGCTACCTGCAGCCGGAGTTCGAGAAAGAAGTCCGGCTTCCGTAGGAGCTCGGATGAAGTCTACCTGAAGTTAGAGCTCGGAGAAGAAGTCCGACTCCCGTAGGAGCCCGGACGGAGTCTACCTGCAGCCGGAGTTCGGGGAAGAAGTCCGGCCCCCATAGGAGTCCGGACGAGGGCTATCTGCAGCCGAAGTTCGGGGAAGAAGTCCGACTTCCATAGGAGCTCGGATGAAGTCTACCTGCAGTTGGAGCTCGGGGAAGAAGTCCGGCTTCCGTAGGAGCCCGGACGAGGGCTACCTGCAGCCGGAGTTTGGGGAAGAAGTCCGGCTTCCGTAGGAGCTCGGATGAAGTCTACCTGCAGTTGGAGCTCGGGGAAGAAGTCCGACTCCCGTAGGAGCCCGGATGGAGTCTAGAAGGTGGTCGACCACCATAAAAACTTGGATGGACCGCGGAGAATCCGGTCGACACTGATGGGGGTTTATCCGTCGGCAGAACTCGGAAACGTTGCGGAGGCTTGGCCGTCGGAGAAGTTCGGAAAGATGTCGCCAAAGATCGGACGTCGGTAGAATCCCTGGAGGGCCACTCCTGACACGAACTTCGGCTGGGGGGTATTTTATACCCAACATATACCATGATTATGGACCATGAAAAATTAATGAAAGTAAAGGTCCTAGAGCTCCGCCTTCTAAAACTCCTACTGTTTATTATTTTTGGAGAGATATGAGTGGGGTGAAGGAATTTCTTCCTTGTCCTTGATCAGATTAAGTTGGTATCAGAAACTAAGATCTCTACTTTGTGGAGTCCTCATAATATGGTCCAAACATGCGTGACATACAAGCAGATGGGAGAAAAAACTTTGGTGCTCAAAGTGCATCAAACGACAAAGATGACGATGGCTTCTACTTCAGCAAATGATGACATGAAAGCTCGTCTTTGCTAATTGGAGAAGGTTGCACAACTCAGAGTTTGTGATTCAACTAATTTCTTCAACTTCAACAATTGTAACTCCTGCCACAAGGGTTTCTATTGTCTAGGGATGATGAAAAGTTTATTCTACTGATGCTAAAAGAGGTGGATACTTCACAGAAAAGGATGAATTCAAAATAAACTTTGAGACTCCATTATGAGATTGGGAAGCAGATATTTCCCCAACTCCAATTTTTATTTTGCAGGAGCTAAACTCTCCAAATAAGAGAAGCTTGACCCAGGAGGAACATCAGACTTGATGTGGACCATTTGGACCACCATGAGTAGGTCTGAACAAGGCCTAAGAGCAAGATATGCCACATCCAAGATTTAATCAAGTACAAATTTTGAGAAGCGATAACCAATGCTTCAGATTTAACTATACAAAACAATCAAAAAGAAAACCAAATCCAACTTCACACAAGCCTTCATGGATGGAGAACTAGAACTACCAAAGGTGAAGAGGACATATCCCAGAATCAGAATGTATATTGGCTTATGGTGTATTTCATACCTAAAGGTGTAAACAGATTTGTTTCCAGCAAATATGGCTTATCATTGTTGATCAGATAGGCAAAGCCCTTCTCTGTTTCTGTTTTATACTAAAATAGAGGTCATACTGAACCTTTTGGCATTCCCAAGAAAGTAAACCGATGCAACCTCATGATTTACCTTACATTTAATATGTTATTGTAGTTGGGATGTGAGCTTTGTTTTTTTTTATTTTATTTGCAGTTATTTCTCCAGTTGTGATCATAAAAGCAACAATCTCATTCATTATCTAAGAACTTCAACTTCTAATCAACAGAAAGAACATATCACATTTAAAATAATGTCCATGGACTTAAAATTTATCTTTGCAACTAGCTGCATCAATCCACTTACAACAAAAAGTGCAATTGCTCAAAAAGCTGAATGCAAAATTGGTAACAAGGACATATTGCATACCATGAATTAATAATGTGATGAATTGTTGAAATTTCATTTAATATTATTAAACACATAAAGGAAAACCAAATCAAAAGATATGAAAAATCAGCTAAAAATGAGGCAGCACCTTTCTGGTAATCCAAACACAGACTTATAGTGGATCAAAGAGCTTAGACAACCGTTTCAAAATTCAAGTTGGGAAACTGTTTGATAGCCAAAAATAAAAAAGGCATCAAAATAATGGTTGTCAAGTATTATTCACTAAAAAAGATAAATATTGAGAATAGTTTGATATAACTTTGATAATTTGGAAAATAATGTTTTGGAGGTCCTTTATCTATGCGTTAAGCATGGCAACAATAAATTTATTTTTCATAAAAATGTTGTAGGCCATACAAATTGAGAATCCAAACCATTTGGTCATGACCTAAAAATAAAACAAAATTGAACTATACTGGATGTTTCTTGAACATAATCAAATCAAGGCACTAATATTAGGCTAACAGAATAGTCCATTTTGTAATTGCCTGATTAATAGGTAGGAAATCTCAAATCATTTAATTTTTCAGTTTCAAGGCATTAGAGGTTGCAGATCATATTTGACAGTGTAAAAATTTAATCTAAATATTCCACACAGGATTAAGCCTTCAATATCTCCACATAAAAATTGAGCTAATATCCTATAATTTTTTTAATTCAATTTAGTAAGATTCGAACTAGAATTCATGGATACAAAATCACCAAAATATCTTCCAATTAATTTAATGGATTCATACCAAAATTTCAATCCAAAATTATGAATCCCAATACCAAATTTTCTCCACGTATATGATCAGAGATGTTCTCCACAGACTTAAAACACCATAATAAAAACCATAGATCCAATTATCCACCACCACCTTAGAATATATCATGGGCACAAACCAAGGATTAGACAAACATGTCACAGAATGATGTAGTGCATCTCCAACATCCTACATATCATATTTAAGGAAAATAATGCAACATATAACATTAACAATCAATTATTTAAACATGTATCAAGCTAGAACATTGTTGTTTTCCTTTGAATAATTTGCAAAAGTCAATTTGGCAACCAAGATCTGTTGGACCAGTACTGAGGCTCATGTTGGTCGGCAACCAATTAAGTACGATAACAGTACATTTTGTATCAAGCCAGGGTGTATCGAATCATAGAGAGGAAGTGGGGGGGAGAGGGAGGACAAAAGAGAGAGAAAGGGGGGGGGAGAGATGGGAGAGGCTTATTGGTGTCACAGTCGAAGAGAGGGAGAGAGAGAGAGCATCCAATGGAGAGAGAGAGAGAGAGGGAGTGGGAGAGAGAGGGCAGGCTTGCTGGCCAACAGCATCATAGTGCCAAAGAGTAGGGTGGGAGAGAGAGTCTGATGGAGATAGGGAAGGGGGCCTTGCTAGCAAACGGTGTCGCAATGTCAGAGAGAGTGAGTGAGAGAGCCCTCTCTCGAACCAATATAAGATAAATATTGAGAATAGTTTGATGTGACTTTGATAATTTGGAAGATAATGTTTTGGAGGTCCCTTATGCATGTGCCAAGGATGGTAACAGTAAATTTAGTTTAGGCCATAGAAAATTGAGAATCCAAACCATTTGGCCATGATCTAAAAGTATTAGAAGTTAAAACACAAAACAAAATTGAACTATATTGGATGCTTCTAAAGGATAATCAAATCAAAACAATAAAAACATTATATTAGGCCAATGGAATACTCCATTTTCTGATTGCTTGATTAATAGGTAGGAAATCTCAAATCATTTGACTATTCATTTTCAAGGCATTAAAGGTGTTGCAAATCATATTTGATAGCGCAAATTTTTAATCTAAATTTCCACTATCAGTTTTCCAATTGTAAGATTAAGCCTCCAATTTCTCCATATAAAATTGAACTAATATCCTAGAATTTTTTAATTCAATTTAGTAGGGTTCAAATAAGAATTCATGGATTAAAACTCACCAAAAATTGTCTAATTAATTATGTATTCATACCAAAATTTCAATCCACATATAAATCCTAATACCAAATTTGCTCCACACATGTGATCGTAGATGTTCTCCACAAACTTACAACACCATAATGAAAACCATAGATCCAATTATCCACCACCACCTCAGAATAGATCATGGGCACAAACTAGGGATTAGTTACAAACATGTAATAGAATGATAAAGTGCATCTCCAGCACCATATGGATCATACTTAAGGAAAATATGACAACACATAACACTAACGATCAATTATTTGAAGATGTATCGAGCTAGAACATTGTTGTTTTCCTTTGGATAATTTGCAAGAGTCAATTTGGCAACCAAGATCTGCCAGACCAATACCAAGGCTTATATCAGTCAACAACCGATTCAGGACGATACCGGTACATACCATATCTAAAGGAGGTGTACCAAATCATAGAGAGGAAGAGGGGGGGGGAGAGAGAGAGAGAATGGGGGGAGGCTTACTCGTGTCGTGGTGTTGAAGAGAGGGGAGAAAGAAAGAGAAAGCAAGCATCCAACAGAGAGAGAGGGGGGGAGAGAAGGGAGGTTTACCAGCCGATGGCATCGTAACCTTGAAAAAGAGGGATGAGAGAGAGAGAGAAAGAGCATTTAATGGAAAGGGGAGAAGGGCTTACCAGCCAATAGCATCACAACATCAAAGAGAGAGCAAGTGAGAGAGCCCTAGAAGGCTCTCGAACCATCAAATCTTTTTGGGGAGGGGAGGTTAAGGGGTCATATAACCAAGCCAGCCCATATTGCTGAACTGTCCCAATTTGGTATAGACACAGTGCAGTACAGATCAAACCACCCGGTTCAAGTCAGTTTAGCAATCATTGTATGCAACTGCTCATAAGGTCAATGAGCCCATTGTTTTTCTCACCAATCATCTAATTAATTAAGCTATAGGTTAGTTTACCAAACATCTTGAAAAGGGCATATTATATAAATTACTTCTACTGGGAAATCATTGAAGATCACATTTCATGTTGGCTAAAACAAATCTTTCAGCAAATTTTCTTGAACTAACAGCCTATATGGCTTAAAAGAAGTCAAGAGAAAAAATCCCTCTAATATCATTTGTCCACATTGTAAGAGCAAATTAAACCATTAAATTATCCTTCATGATAGTGGTTGGAATAGTAGAATGTGTGGAGTAAGGACATCAAAAACTTTAACCACAGTGGAACCTAAGCGTATAGAAAGAGCAATATTATGCATTAGATGAAGTGCTTTATGAACATGAAGAGTGCACACATTTTTGTTTCAAAAATACCTCCTGGCACTCAAATTTTGTTTTTGCATCAATTGTCAAGCCCATCTTATTCTTGTAAGCTGCAATTAATTCTCTACTACATTTTTCCTTGGCTGTTTTGTCTTCGGCAGTTTCAAGCACTTCTCCTGGCCGAATAACCCTTCCACCACCAAACTAACATCCAAAGAAAAAAAAAAGAGATGCTAAATTAATTTTCATAAAAAAGATTAGAGATGCAATAAAATGCTGAATAGAAGCAAATTGGCAAGGACAAGCAAGGGACGGAGATCATAAGAGATTCCATTAGGGTTTCATAATTAAAGTTATGAGTTACAATAGAAAGGAAAATCAGCTTCAGAATATTATAGACAAAAGAACTAGTGCAAAGATATAGCTCCGGTGTCAAAAGAAAGGTTATAAATTCAGAACCAGGCTACAAGCAGTGCTCAATTTCCATTCTGTTATTGTTAAAACTGAAAAGAATATAGTGATTGCAACTCAATCATCAGAAGCTGAGATAACATACTAATTATATATTGAAATTAAAACCCCAAGAATCCATATGTTTTCATGCAAACAGATTTGATATTTTGTGCGAAAAATTGTAAATTATTTAACCATGGAAGTTGCATTGTTAGTTATGACTTGTACGACATTCTCAACTCCAACTTTTTGGACCATCCTATCAAGTAATTTGAATAAGTTTTCTCCGGTCTTCATGTAGGCAGATGCATGAACAGATTCAATAAACATACTTCCTTTTGAACAATGGACCAAAAAGTTTATCAATGTCCTATGACTCCAATCTTGCTAACCATCAGACATGATAGTACATCCGATTCTTGCCCATTCCTCTCTATGACTCTTCATTATCTTATCAGTGTGGGCTACCTCTTTTTTTAGAAGAGGAACCCGAACTTCATAAGCAGTTGGAGGTTTCATGCCCACCCCATATCGTCCAATGGACTCAACTGCAACTCTAAAATTATCTAGTTTCACAGCCTCAAAGGGAATTGCAACTTCATACATCCATCTTGCTAGGTCTGCACATGCCTTTTCTCTCAGCTCCTTCTTATATGCATCATTGATAGTGATCTGCTTTCCCTTTTCTTTGTTTCCACTTGTTCCTTCTCTTCTAATATTGCAAAAGGCATCCATAGGACCATGTTGTCTTGGTTTTTTATTACCCTTGTTTCTCAGATCTGCAATTTTCTTTTCATGAGGATCAACCATGGCAATTTCATCTTCTTCCTCATCTTCCAAAACAACATCATCATAATCAGGGCAGCAAATTTAAATCATCCTTTTTGTCTTTTTTCTTTTGCATAAAGTCTCTAATTTCTACTTTCACATGTTCAGGGCATTTTTGGCATGCTATGATATTTCTAAAACTTCCAACTAAATGTTGCTTCAGCCTATAGATGCCACCTTTAGCTTCTTTGCTGCAAAAGCTACAGGTGATATTGTTTTTGTTTTTAGGATCTGCCAAATAGCCATATTTCCATCCTGAATCTTTTTTAACATTTACAGAAGCCATGTTGCATGTAAATGAACAATTACATGAGCATGAGCATGACGGAAAAAAAAAGATAAAATAAAAAGAAAAGATTAGGCATGCAATGAGAGAGAGATAGAGGGAGGAAGAGATCGGTTCAAGAAGTACCGGACAGCAAGCAGGGAGAGAGTCCGAGAGTCCTTCACTCCTTCTGTTACATGCGTTCACTGATTAGATGTGCCGTTTCTTTGGTTTTCTAGCTGAAGGAGAATTCTAAAAGATGTGGATTTCTTCTTGGTCAAGAATAGTTCAAACTTTAAAATTTAAATAGAGATAGACTTGTTGGTTTTAAAGTTTGTTTTTTAGTTAAACGAAGAGGCAGTTGGCAGCCCACTTTAGAGTCCCTAGATAATTAAAATTTAAAACTCTTAACCTAATTACCAGCTGTACATTCCTTATTCAACTAAAATTCTGAAAAGTCCTATTGGGCACGCTTATTGAGCGCCTTACATGAAGCAGCTAGGCATACGCCTAGGGCACCTCAAGTGCGCCTGAGGCAAATCGCCTCGTCTGGCTGTTATTAAGCGTTAGGCAGCATGCATCATGCGCCTAGCGCCTTAGGCGCACCTGCTTTTTTATTCACTGATATAAACATCCAATAACATCAAGAAACATCAATTTGGGCTTAAAATCATTTAAGAATAATGAAAAATTAATTAGATATCCTAGAAATCAAAAAAAATAAAATAAAAAGAATTGGTGTGCTAGTTTGGCCGGCATGCCAGCCAAACCATATCGTGTGTTAGTAGGGGAACGAATCGGTACCATACCATACCAACCAGCAACCAATATCATCACCCGTACTGATTCAGCCTTCCTTGATTTAGAACTTTGTATTTGTTCTACTTTTAAAAGTCTATACTAGTAATGACCAATATACTAAGGCTACACCATTTTTTTGATAAGGTTGAGAGCAAAAGACCAATATAGCTAAAGAAGTAAACAAAAGAGTGAAATCTCAATGTTGCAGGAAATGACATCCATAGGCACCCACATTGAGCAAAGAAGAGAGTTTAGGGGGAACAATGCCTGAAGTAATAATGAAGCTATCCATAATTCCAACATTCACTAACCAGTCAGTTGCTTGGTTCCCTTCTCTAAGTATAAGAGCCTTTAAAGGAAGAGATGAATTCTAAACAGCCTAAATGTCATACAGACGTGGGTTATGGGCGAGGTTGTCAAACATTGAACTAGAAGCTCACTTAATCACTATCAAAGAATCACCCTCAACCCGTAGATTACATATACCTAGTTGTTCCAACATTGCGTTAAACCCCTCTTATGCTGCCCTTAGGTCAGCCTCGGGCATTGAGCAAGGTTGAAGCCTATCTAACCTCTAACAAGAATGATAGCACCAACATCGTCATAGAGGATAAATCTAGCACAGCTATCAAAATTTAGTTTAACCACACCAAGGGGAGGGGATCACCAAGACACCAACAATGGAGAGTTAGAAAGCCAGAAAGGCTAGAAAAACCCTAATGGCCCAATAAAGCCCAGATTCAATCTTAACAAGCCAAAACTCCAACTAGGAAAATAGCTTTCTAAAATGCATTACTGGCAGAAACATGTTTAGCCTAAAATAAAATATCATTAACAGATGTGCAAATTGACCAACCAATATAACATAATTAACTCCTCTGATCCTCATTAATAGAGAAATTAGCAGTAAAGGAAAGTAGATCATCAAGAGGATCTAGTACAGCCTAAATAACTAACAGGTTGAAGGCTTGATCCAAGATAGAATGGGCAAAGGAATAGTGGCATAAAATGATCCATATCCTCAGGGATGTCAGAACATAGGTCCCAGGCCAGAGAATTCTTCCCAAGAAGACCTCTCTGAGAGAGCATCACCTTGAATGGAACCTCTTCCATACAACTTGCCACCAGAAGTAGGGAACTTTAGGAGCCACGGGAAGTCTCCACACCTGAGAAATCACATGGGAATGACAAGTTAAGAGGACTTGAGTCAGCTTATAGATGTGACATCTATTAGATTGAAACTTCACAGCATTACTACTTTCCCAACAGGGCTTGTCCTCCCAGCTACCACTAAGGATAGACATTAAAGAGATTCTATTAACCAATTCTGGAGGAAACACAGAAACCATATTCAAAATATCCCAATAATGACTCTTGGTAATGATATCAACAAGCTTTATACCTTCAATACAATCATCCAAATTCAGAGGAACAGGAAGACTATTTAAAGGAATAGTAGCTAGAGATCAAAGGATGATTGAGAAGATTAGTAGACAAGCCATTTCCAATGAGCCATATGCAGTTACCTTAAACTATTTTCCCACCATCACATGTAGCCTTCCAAATTGCAGAGCATTTCCTACTTGGCTTGCAATCCACCCACAATCCATTGAATTTGTATTTGGCAATGAAGTTGCTACTCCACAAGATAGAGGATGCAAAATTAACTTAGCAGTAGCCTTGCCCAATAGAACCAACCAGCTATCTCTGAGAGTCTGAAAACCCAAACTGCCATAGTCGTTAGACAAAGAAAGTCCTAGGCAACAGCATGCATTTTCCTCTGTTCAGTTGAATGTGCCCAATGGAAGGCTTTGAAAATTCTCTCTAAAAGAATTTGCCATTAGATGAACCGGAAGGGAATACAAAATAGATGGAAGTGGCACAGCCAACCATGGATAATGCCCATAATTTCCACCCATCGAAGGCTCCAACATCAAATGGACCTTATCTAACAACTTATTTTATTGATGTATAATTTGGAAATTAAGAGCAGAATATCAAGATGGGACCAGGTGCTATACTTGAATGCCTAGTTTCCTTACAATCTCTTGCTTGACATTAGATGGAGTACTAGGACTGCATTGCATGTATGATTTCTGAATATTAATATTTTGACCAGATTGAAGACAGTAGTTAGCTACAATATGCTGAAGAAAGTTTACATCTCTACCTGCAGCTCGAGCAAAAAGCAAGCAATCATCTGCAAAGAAAATATGAGAGCTTTAGGAACTATTACAAGCTGATAGATAGACTCTTAGATTGCTAGCATCAACTTAACACAGAGAGCAGGAAAGCATGTCCGCACAAAGAATAAACAGGAATAGGGAGAAAGAACATCTTTCTCTCAAGCCTAGAGAAAACTCAAACAAGTCACTAGGTCATCCATTGGCCAGAACCAAGAAAGTTGAATGAGAAATACATGACTTAATCCAAGAGATGCACTGGTGATGGAATCCGAAGTGCTCTAAGGCAGCCCAAAGATACTCCCAACTTACTCTATCATCGGCCCACTCCATATCCACTTTGATAGCCATGAAACACTCAATTTTGGAGCATTTGCCAGCTAATGAATCACTTTTTGAACCAAAAGAACGTCATCAGAAATATCTCTATAGTAAGCAAAAGCTCCCTGCTCCTCAAAAATAAGCTCCAGGATCACCAATCTCAACCTACTCGCCCAAAGCTTTGGAATAAGCTTACAGAGAGTGTTAGAAAAGCTAGCAAGGTGGCAGTCCTTTGGCTCCTCAGGATTATCTTTCTTGAGTCTAGGATTAATAATGTAGCCTTCCAAGAATATGGCGCAGAAGTACAGAACCATCAAGATAGCCTTCAAAGCCTTAAATTATCCTTGACTAAGCCAAAAAGACTTGAAGAACAAAGTAGAAACACACCTGGACCTAATGCCCTATCAAAGGCCATGCTCCTCAAAGTATCTTCAATCTCAATATCAGAAATATGATGAATTAGCATAACATTCTCACAATCAGACATAACCCTACGAATTGAAGGAAGGTCAAACACAGCATGAGGTAACACCAAATTCCATTTATCTATATGAAATTGACATAATGTAGACTTAATTTTGACTATCGAATCCACCTGAAACTATCTGCAGATTTAACCTCATTAATTCTATTTCGATAACTCTAAAGCATCCTAGCCCCATGAAAGAATGTCGTATTGGAATCACCCTCCCTCAATGATCTGATCTGCGATCCAAAGAATTTCCAGGTAGATAGAATCTGATTATAGTCTCTCTAAGAGACTTCATTTGATTCTGGTGATCAACAAGAGACAAATGCTCATTACTAACCTCCAAAGATTGAAGACAATGATTTCAGAATCCAGCACCTCAGCCTTTCAAAAGATATTACCAACAAACTCTTTGTTCCAATGCCCAAGCTTTGTTTAGTCAATTTCAGCATAAGGGACACCTTGATTGCTGGTGAGTGATTGCCTCGCATCGCCAAGCACTGCACATCCACACCATCATATGGCAGACAAAATTGTTGAAGTGAAAGTGATATGAGGATCTTTCCGAAGTATTAGAAGTATCAAGAAGCAAAGGCAAAGGACAATGTTCAGAGGCAATTCTAGCACAAGTGGCTTACCTTGACATGAAAAAAATTATCAAACCAATTGCTCATTGCCACTACTCTATCCAATCCCACCCACATTGTAGCTTGTCCAAGGTGGTTGTTACACCAAGCAAAGGAGGGCTTACTAAACACAGCATCAAAAGTCTATCATCATATAGGAAGGATTGAAACTCCCTAACATCATGATCAACAACAAGCTCCTTGCCACCATGCTTTTCAAAGACAAACACTATGCAGTTGAAATCTCCTATTAGCACAGTACGCATGCCAATACCAATTACTTTAGAAACCATTTTCCACAACATCCTCCAGTCAACTCCCTTTGTGCTGGCATAGATAGTCCCCAGGATCCAAGATGGAGAATCCGATAAAGAAACAACTAGAAAAATAGCTTGCTTGCTCACCAAGCAAAAGTCAGTATCACCTAACTTTATTCCTCCAAATTATTATTATTCCTCCAGAGAGACCTTCTGCAGTCATAGCATACATTTTCCAGGAAACCCCTAGGGCTCCATGAGCTCTAGGAATCGACTCACCACAGAGATTCTTGTTTCATGAAAACAACAAATATCTAGATTATAGCATCTTACAATGCATTTAACAACATTATAAAATAAGGGTTTGGAAGCCCTAAACAATTCCAACAAAGACTTTCACTAAGAGAGGTGGGAGGTAGGATTATGCTTTACATCATGCCGAACAGAACAAGCACCATGACTAGACATTAGATCAAAGTTGGTAGGATAAAGATCAGCTTGGCTAGAGCTCCCAGCTGCCACCACACACTAGATCTCCATCTTTGAGGATCGAATCATCCTTTCATAGCAAAGCAGACACCTTGGACCAAGTCCACTTCAGAATATATGGCCGATGAAGCTTTTGGAAGCACTGAGAATGGGTAGTAGGGACAGCAAAGCAAGGGCTATAGGCTGGTCCACCGACAAAGAATCATTCATCCAGCCCGAACCTACTACACCATCAAGATTCGGCAAGCCACCTTAGTCTTGGATATAGGAAACTTATCAAGCCCAACCAATAATATGCCAGATGGGCATGCTCTCTATCCTAGACCTAATCTTCTTTTTCATCCTCAGCAATTAAAACCTTCAAATCTGATGATAAAATCACCCGACCATTGGATATCTTGGTATTATCCTCGGGAGTGCTTATGCAACTCTGTTTGGCCTAGTCCAAAACCTTCTCTATTCTTCAAGCTGCTCCCTTCAATCATTTCCATTGGGTCACCACCTATAGATTCCAGATCCCGTTGATCACTCACCTACATCTACAGAATCGCATACCTGGAGCTACCAACTACCATGGAGGAGTCTCCACAATTGCACATGCTCTTTTAATCTCTCCTCACAGGAGATTTGGCCACATGTACCCCCATGTCATTATCAAAGTTAACAAATGGAGTAGATAAACCTAGCCTAGCAATTGAACCATCACCGATATCATGAACTAGATGATCACACTGGCCTTGAATTGGACTTGTCTTGCCCAACATTATCCTTCAACCAAATCCTGGTAGCTATAATCCAGCATCTGCATGATGATTTTGAAACTTTATTCTGCTCTCCATTCTCCACAACAATCCACAGCCCAGAAAAAAAAAAAAAGGGGGAAACAGAGGAGAAGACTCCCGAAGGGAGTCTTCTTCCTCCTCTCACCGGCTCCCAATCGGAGTCGGAGAGCCCCCCCCTCCGGCTCTATTTAAGGAGGAGAATCCTCCTCTCTCCCTCTCACCGAAGATTCGAGACCCAGTCGGCGGCAATCGTCGGAAAACCACCGCGGAGATCATCCCTGTGCCATCCTTTTTGCTCGCCGGAAAAGACTCGCCGGCATCAAAGGTGAGCCTCCTCCCCTTCCTCTCTTCTCCTCCTTTCTCCCCATGCCCGTGTGCACGATCGCCGGCGATCGGAGTCGCCGGATTTCTTGGAGAAAGGGATTCGGTCCCTTTTGAATGTGTGGGCGTCGGTGGCCGCCGCCGGCCACCGGCTTGGCCTTCCTCTTGCCGCAGGGTCGCCCCTCCTCCTGCCGACGGCCGCCCATGCCGGTTGCACCGCCGTTCGACCGGCCAACAGGAGATTGTGAGATCCCCTGTTTCGGCTCAATGGAAGCCCGGGAAGAAGAAAAGAAAAAGGAAGAAGAAGAAGAAAAGAAAAGAAAAAAAGGGAAAAAGTAAAAGAAAAGAAAAAGGAAAAAGAAAAAGAAAAGAAAAGAAAATGCAAAATAGAAAAATAAAAAAAAAAAGAAAAGAGAAAAATTCCCTCTCTCCCCTCTTTCTCTCTCTTTTCTCTCTTTCTCTCTCTATTGTCTCTCTCTCTAAAAAGAAAAAGAAAAGAAAAATATAATAATAAAAAATACATGTGAGAGAAAGTTTCTCTCATCTCTCTCTTAAGACTTTCTCTCTCTAGAATTGGACTTTCTCTCTTTACATTCTCTCTTCATTTTCTCTCTCTAGATTTTTCTTCTATTTTCTCTCTCTAGACCTTTTATCTCTTTTTATGGATTTCGTCTCTCTAGGATCATTCTCTCTCTGATTGCATCACAGACCCTAGGATAAACTTGAGATGAAAATATGATGATCTGAGACTACTCCAAAATTCGTGCAGTAGATAGATCCTGATCCGATCCTTCTTCGAAATTGATAATATCGATCATGGTTAATCCATATTAAGTCATCCTGATATAACCTCTAATGATCTCAATCATGATTGTCACTTTTGAAGGATACGAAGATTCTCTCTCCACTTTCTCTCTCTATTTTCTCTCTCATGACCGACTTTCTCTCTCTAAAAAAGGTCTATGAATCCTGTATCGAGTCATATCTTCATCTTTTAGAAGCTCATATTGACTCTAACAAGATGATCCGAAGTTGCTTTGATATCCGTGCTGTATGTCAACCTCATTTGATCATATCAAGGATCTTTCAAATTTATTATTAAAGAATCCTATTGATTGATCTTGACCTTAATTCGATCTGTGCTTCACGATTTCTTGATCAAGTCACTTAAATCTGACTCTCAGATCAGAGACCCTGAATTGCCCTGGTATCTGGATGGACCGACACATCCGGACAACAATCCTCTTTCCTTATGATTTAATCTTATTATATTTATGAAATAGAAATTGATGATGATTTGATATTTTAAATAGGATTAGCTGATTCTTTTAATAAAGTCTGAAGATTTAAGATGAACGAGGTAAGTAGATCTTATGCTCCTTATTTATTTGTAAATGATCATGTTTTTATGTAAAGAATTGCTATTGATGAAATCATAAAATAAGGATCGACATATGTGATATGAAAAAGCATATTTTATTATGAGCATTGATTTCATGAATATGTCTTATGAAAATAGCATGATTATGAAGTATGAATTTCATTATTTTTCCATCTATGTATATGTATGCTTTAAGAAAAAGATATAATGATTTCAAAGGCTCTCAGATGGCTATGAATGAATCCCTTCGGGAAGGTCGACATCCAGAGCTAGCATCCACACGAAACATGGCCCTGCCAGCGGGTATAAAGTTGGCACATAAATTAAGAACTCTGTCGATTAAGAAACATGGCCTTGTCACGAGTATAATAGTGACCTTAGCACGAATATCTGTGAGCAATGTTTTGAAACATAACATGAATACATGATGAAAATGATTTACGATTCATGATTGTGAAATATACATGATTTATGCATGCATGATGAGTTTATAACTTATTTTGTTATATGCTCTATGAAATGCTTTATTTTGTATTATCTATTATTTTTTAAATATTGCATTATCATAAAAAACTTATGCTTGATCCGATAAGGAAGCGCAAGTTCTACTTACTGGGCTAGTGTAGCTCATATTCTTTTTGTTTTCTTTTTGTTTGAACAGAGAAATAAGGTTAGGATCGGCAAAAGAAATTCAAGCTTGAAGATCGGCATAGCAAGCTGAAAAATTTGACAACAAAAGTTTAATTTATTTTATAATCATGAATTTGTAGTTATTTATTAATGTTGAGATTCGGGTTAGTACTTGCTTTTGGATTTAGATGCTCTGAACCAATATTGGTTCGATTATTTGATGAATAATAGAATTGAATTTTTTTATTTGACGGATTTTAGATGATTATGATGGATTGGCTTCGTGTTATCGTGGGCTCCATCCCTCGGTAGCATGGCCGTGTTATGTCCCGGATTTGGGGCGTGACATTTTATGGTATCAGAGCTTAGATTATAATCTTTGAGGATTATGATATAAATAATATAAATGATTAGGATATGATAGAATAATATCAGAACTTAGGTTTAAGATCATTGAGATTATAAAGTGATATCAAAATTTTATGTATGATCAATAGGATGTGACCGAGTAGAGTATAATGGATAACATCAGAGATTAAGATTATGATCATTAAGGACGTGATAGAATGATATAAAGTTTAGATTATGATCACTAGAGAATATGACTTAAGTGGTATTTGAGCTTAAGGTTATCATTATTCGGGATTGTGACTTTAGTGATATGTGAACTTGAGGCTAAGATCATGAGGAACATGATAGATATAAAAGAAAAGATTCAATAATTTGATTTCGAATCAATAGGTATTATGATGAAATTTATGCATAAGTGGCATATGAGGTCTATAATAGAATTGACGAGTTATATCATAGATTTCAATTAGCAAGGTTGACCTGAGTACGAGAAGTGCTGACCCTAGAATGAAGTGGGAGGTATTGATATATTATGTTAGGTATATTTGATGATATTGGAATGCTAAACCTATATGGATAAAGGATATGATAATTTTGCTGATTTTGATGTTAATTTCTTTGCAAAGAAAGGTTGGTTTGAAAGTTGTCTAAATGATTGTAAGGTAAATCGAAGGTTAACTCAAATTAATTCTAGACATATTGGATTCTTGAGGGGTGGTGAAGCTTATGTAATAAGTTCAAACATAGAAGGTGGATGAAGATTTAATTTTGATGTGCTATGCCTAAGAGATAGAAATAACAAAGAAATCTTAAATTTTACCCTAAATTGTATATGAAATATGAAAGTTGGATCTATCTTTGATTGATTTAATATACAAAGATATTTTTATTTTTTTATAGATTTAGATAATTTGGTAAATTGAGATCAGAGTGCGCAGCAAAAGCGTGGTGGTCTGAATTGATTTGAAATATTAATCCTTTAAATCAAAAGATATTATGAAATACGTTAGTTATAAATAAGGAAGGATTTTACTAATAATAAATGGATGCTAGAGAAAAAAAAAATCTATCTGATCAAGGAAAGACTCAAAGCAGCACAGGATAGACAGAAGAGTTGGACAGATAGAAAAAGAAGAGAATTGGAATTTCACTTTGGTGATCATAATTTTCTAAAAGTATCACCTACAAAAAGTGTCATGAGGTTTGAGAGACATGGCAAGCTGAGTCCGCGATTTATTAGACCTTTTGAAATTTTGAGCCGAGTAGGAAATGTTGCTTACGAACTAGCTTTACCATCAGAATTATCTAAAGTGCACAATGTCTTTCATATTTCACCACTAAGAAAATTTGTACCTGATCCAAATAACGTGATAAAGTATGAGCCATTGCAAGTTCATGAAGACTTAACCTATAAAAAAAAAAAAATTTCCTCCGAATTATTGATCGAAAAGAGCAAGTTCTAAGACGGCGCATCATTCCATATGTGAAGATTCACTGGAGTAATCATGAAGAGAGAGAAGCCACATGGGAGCTTGAAGATGATATAAAAATGAGATATCCACACTTATTTAAAAATGAAGGTATGTTAAATTTTGAGGACGAAATTTTTTTTTAGGGGGGTAGAATGTGATCACCCGGCCCAATTGGGCCTAGAATCAATCCACAGCCCAGAAAAAAAAAAAAAAGGAAAACAGAGGAAAAGACTCCCAAAGGGAGTCTTCTTCCTCCTCTCACCGGCTCCCAATCGGAGTCGGAGAGCCCCCCCTCCGGCTCTATTTAAGGAGGAGAATCCTCCTCTCTCCCTCTCACCGAAGATTCGAGACCCAGTCGGCGGCAACCGCCGGAAAACTACCGCAGAGACCATCCCTGTGCCATCCTTTTTGCTCGCCGGCGTCGAAGGTGAGCCTCCTCCCCTTCCTCTCTTCTCCTCCTTTCTCCCCATGCCCGTGTGCACGATCGCCGGCGACCGGAGTCGCCGGATTTCTTGGAGAAAGGGATTCGGTCCCTTTTGAATGTGTGGGCGTCGGTGGCCGCCGTCGGCCACCGGCTTGGCCTTCCTCTTGCCGCAGGGTTGCCCCTCCTCCTGCCGACGGCCGCCCATGCCGGTTGCACCGTCGGCCGGTCGGCCAACAGGGAATTGTGAGATCCCCTGTTTCGGCTCAATGGAAGCCTGGGAAGAAGAAAAGAAAAAGGAAGAAGAAGAAGAAAAGAAAAGAAAAGAAAAAAAAAAGGAAAAAGTAAAAGAAAAGAAAACGCAAAATAGAAAAATAAAAAAAAAATAAGAAAAGAAAAAAATTCCCTCTCTCCCCTCTTTCTCCCTCTTTCTCTCTCTTTTCTCTCTTTCTCTCTCTATTGTCTCTCTTTAAAAAGAAAAAGAAAAAGAAAAAGAAAAGAAAAATAATAATAAAAAAATATGTGAGAGAAAGTTTCTCTCATCTCTCTCTGAAGACTTTCTCTCTCTAGAATTGAACTTTCTCTCTTTACATTCTCTCTCCATTTTCTCTCTCTAGATTTTCTCCCTATTTTCTCTCTCTAAACCTTTTATCTCTTTTTATGGATTTCGTCTCTGTAGGGTCATTCTCTCTCTGATTGCATCACAGACCCTAGGATAAACTTGAGATGAAAATATGATGATTTGAGACTGCTCCAAAATTCGTGCAGTAGATTAGATCCTAATCCGATCCTTCTTCGAAATTGATAACATCGATCATGGTTAATCCATATTAAGTCATCCTGATATAACCTCTGATGATCTCAATCATGATTGTCACTTTTGAAGGATACGATGATTCTCTCTCCACTTTCTCTCTCTACTTTCTCTCTCTAAAAAAATCTATGAATCCTATATCAAGTTATGCCTTCATCTTTTAGAAGCTCATATTGACTCTAACAAGATGATCCGAAGTTGCTTTGATATCCGTGCTGTATGTCAACCTCATTTGATCATATCAAGGATCTTTTAAATTCATTATTAAAGAATCCTATTGATTGATCTTGACCTTAATTCGATCTATGCTTCACGATTTCTTGATCAAGTCACTTAAATCTGACTCTCAGATCAGAGACCCTGAATTGCCCTGGTATCTGGATGGACCGACACATCCGGACAACAATCCTCTTTCCTTATGATTTAATCTTATTATATTTATGGAATAGAAATTGATGATGATTTGATATTTTAAATAGGATTAGCTGATTCTTTTAATAAAGTCTGAAGATTTAAGATGAACGAGGTAAGTAGATCTTATGCTCCTTATTTATTTTTAAATGATCATGTTTTTATGTAAAAAATTGCTATTGATGAAATCATAAAATAAGGATCGACATATGTGATATAGAAAAGCATGTTTTATTATGAGCATTGATTTCATGAATATGTTTTATGAAAATAGCATGATTATGAAGTATGAATTTCATTGTTTTTTCATCTATGTATATGTATGCTTTAAGAAAAAGATATAATGATTTCAAAGGCTCTCAGATGGCTATGAATGAATCCCTTCGGAAAGGTCGACATCCGGAGCTAGCATCCATACGAAACATAGCCCTGCCAGCGGGTATAAAGTTGGCACATGAATTAAGAACTCTGTCGATTAAGAAATATGGCCCTGTCACGGGTATAATAGTGACCTTAGCACGAATATCTGTGAGCAATATTTTAAAACATGACATGAATACATGATGAAAATGATTTACGATTCATGATTGTGAAATATACATGATTTATGCATGCATGATGAGTTTATAACTTGTTTTGTTATATGCTCTATGAAATGCTTTATTTTGTATTATCTGTTATTTTCTAAATATTGCATTATCATGAAAAACTTATGTTTGATCTGATAAGGAAGCGCAAGTTCTACTTACTGGGCTAGGGTAGCTCATATTCTTTTTGTTTTCTTTTTGTTTGAATAGAGAAATAAGGTTAGGATCGGCAAAAGAAATTCAAGCTTGAAGATCGGCATAGCAAGCTGAAAAATTTGACAACAGAAGTTTAATTTATTTTATAATCATGAATTTGTAGTTATTTATGAATGTTGAGATTCGGGTTAGTACTTGCTTTTGGATTTAGATGCTCTGAACCAATATTGGTTCGATTATTTGATGAATAATAGAATTGAATTTTTTTATTTGACGGATTTTAGATGATTATGATGGATTGGCTTCGTGTTATCGTGGGCTCCATCCCTCGGTAGCATGGCCGTGTTATGTCCCGGATTTGGGGCGTGACAAATTGAACCATCACCGGTATCATGAACTAGATGATCACACTGGCCTTGAATTGGACTTGTCTTCCCCAACATTATCCTTCAACCAAATCCTGGTAGCTATAATCCAGCATCTGCATGATGATTTTGAAACTTTATTCTGCTCTCCATTCTCCACAACAATCTTCGTATAGGCCGGAGGAAATGGGCAACCTTCCTCCAAATGCCCAATTTGGCCACAATTGTAAGTTTGTAACAAAACCCACACCAAGTTTTTGTAAGAAAATGGCTGCTAAATCTTCCTCTCTTTCACATATAGGGGTACTGGGGCACAGAGGCTGGGAGATAGATACTTCAACATAGACCATTAGTATGCCAAGCTTAATCAAACTCCCCATCCAATTATCCAAATAAAACATAGTACCAACTTTTAAGGCTATCTGAAAAAGTTTTGCCAATCCCAATATTGCACTAGTAAGTCAGGAAGCTAGACCTAGATGGCAGCATGCAGCATGGCATTTGGTCTTGGCTTAAAATTTGGGAAGCCAGTTGGCTAGGGGAACATACACATCAAACAAGTCACAGACATTGAGATCTTTATAATCAAATATGGGCAAGCTACCAGTATGACATTCAGTTCTGAGACTGAAAAGAATAGCAGTTGCCCCCCTTGTGGATTATGTTCATTGGACTTTTAATTGTGAAAAATAGATTATAGTGCCATATGGTAAAAAGAGTGTATATATAATACATACACATGCTTATCTATATATACACATACTAAAAGCTTGGAGGCATTCCTCCATGGGAGGCAGCCTAAGTGCCTTGGCCATAGAGGTGTCCATCATTTAGTCTAGACCTGAACATTCATCAAGCTAGGTCAGGATCAGGTCGGACCTAGGTATTATAGCAAGACCAAAAAAAGGTAGGCTCGAGCGCAGCCCAACCTTGGCCCTAGAAATTGAAACCTGAGCCCGGCTAGATAGCAACGAGTGGGGCCCAGGCCTGACATGACCCAACCTTTAGGTTCACTAGGAAAGCAAGGGATGGAAGGCATGGCTTTCCCAATGTGCACCCTCATCAGACCTGCAACAGTCATTGCCACTCAACACCTGTCACCCCATCACCATTAGCCCAAGAACAAGAGAAAGGTGAGGAAGCGAGATCATTGCGACTCACCATTGGGTGAGAGACAAGATGGCAAGAGAGAGGAGCAGCCATTTTAATGTGGGGAAAAGAGGGGTTGCAAAAGCTTTGCATGAGTGCGCGCGCACACACACACACACTCTCTCTCTCTCCCCTTCTGAACCTTTGCTCTTTATCAAACCAAAAGAACACCTCCAAGGGTTTGGGTTAAGAAGGGAAATGGGAAACAAGAGGGGTGGAGAGGTTGTCAGTCAAGGGGCAACCGAGAGAGAGAGAAGGGGGGCGAGGGAGGGACAATTGCCATCATGTGGGGATAGGAAGGATCACAGAGAGGAGCGAAAGAGGGAAAGATTATGGTTTCTTCCATGACCCCTTCCCATGATATGAGGATCAAAATAAGATTAGTTGATTGTTAAATATTTCAATCATCATATTTAAGCAGAAATGCAATCACTGCAAATTCATGTTTCTATTGTGTGTCACCAATATCATGATCATAGTCTAACAAAAATAGTAAATAAGTTAACACTTGATTCAAAAAAGACAATTGCACATGGATGTGGATGTATTAGAATGCTCACTAACATGTCTTTGCACAGCTAGATTAAATAATTATTAATTTCGTAAATGATTAATGTCAAAATAAATTGAAACCTTAAACTTATAAAACATATTTCAATACTTAGTGGCAATTTTTTTAATAATTTGATGATAAGTATTATAATCACCTCGGAAGAAAGGATAATAATGTTCCTTGTCCCCTTTGGAAAAGTCCTCTTCTTCCCTAGAGTAAAACATTGTTTACAAAAGATAACTTTTCTATAACCTAGTTCATCTAAAAAAAAAAGCTATAGTTATGACCAGACATTACTTATGCAAAACCAAAAAGGAAATCCCGACTACAAAGGCCAAAACTATATAAATCGTAACAAAAAGGTCATGTAGCTTTTACTCCCCCACCTCCCCCGATGGGTTTTAATCAAAACCTCTAGTAAAATGCTAATTATACATATTCATAAAAAAACTAAAGGGTAAAGACAAAAAAAAAAAAAACTACAAGTAGCAAAACAATGACAATTATATTGTCAGAAAAAGCACATATATAGCATATACCGTCTTTGAAATGTTGCTGGGCCTTGGGAAGACACCCCATGTAGAAACCTTGGGCTTGTATAGTCCCATACTATCATCATCTTCTTTTGAATTCATAGTAGTTGATGTACCTGATGTAGAAACCTTGGACTTGTATGGTCCTGTGCTATCATCAGCTTCTGTCGAACCCATAGTTGTTGATGGTGTTGTACTTTCAAACTTACTGGGATCCCCAACAATAATTTCCACTTCAGGCAAATCCCCTCCTGAAAGAGGTTCCACAACTGGAGCTAACCCAGGTGGCACTCCGCTGTGCCTTTTTTTCTCAGAAAAATCAAGCCCCAAAAAGTCAATACTGGAAACTTTAATCTCTTCTTTCTTACTTACCTTATTCCGTTCAAACTCCAAGTTCCTTGAATTCATCATCTCTTGGCCTGATATACAAAATGATCAAACTTTCAATTGTGCATGATGGCTTAACAGACAGACAAATGGGGAAATTTGATCTTTTTATGACTAACATACTATTTCTTGTCTTTTTTCCTCAATTTTCAAATGAAAAAGAATTTCCTTATACCCAATGAAAATATTGGTAAAAAGATGAGAAATAGAATACAAAAAGTTTAGCTCTTATGCTAGCACCTTTTATCTTCGGCTTAAGATGTACCTTCCCCAAGAAACAACTTTAAGTGGATCTGTTTTCATCATAATATTATTTCATTAACAGAATCAGATCATTAAATCTAAAATAATTTAGTAACTAATCTGGTCTATTTGCCAATTTTTAAGACAAATATAACTTTCAGGTTAATACTTAGCTATTCTAGTCTAAAGCAGGTATATTTGGAAATATAAAGTATCGGATTAGAAAAGTGTCAAAAAAAAGAAAGAAGTAACACCTTCTAAACTCTCAACATTCATGTGACTTCTCATTAGTGGTATTCATGTTATCAATATTCACGTACTACATGAAAGGATTAACTTTGTAATTGTAAAGGTAACACTATTACCGCCATCATGGACTATGCCACAAAAAGCAACCAAACTTTACTTGTTTCACAAGTTCCATAGAACTCGAACTCCAAAGTCATTTCTACAAAGTCATCAAGAAACCATGACATTTGATGCATGATATCCTCCTCAGTTCGTAATCTCTATTATTCAATATCACTACATCAACAAGTTACTAGTAGTAGCACCCTAGCCAGACTTCCCTGAAGTCCAGCAATTGAAGCTTCAAAATTATCAGAAGGACCTCCAGCTTAGGAAAATATGAAGAGCTTCTTTTTGTTGTTACCTAAGTATTCTGATATCTGTGCTAGCTTTTTGTCCTTTAGCTTTTTTTACCTTTTTTTTCTGAGACCAGCTAATGTAACTCCCCTTTGCTTCAAAGATGAAACAATAAATCAAGGTCCACCACAAGTTACACGCACCAATCTTACCAACAATAAGTAATAGCTCAAAGGTGGGGATGAGCCACCATGCTTACAACATTCTAAACAAAGTAAAACATGGAACTTCCAGTCCAATCTACTTCACATTTAAAGGCTTTTTTATTTGCTTTGACTAGGGAACAGTTTGTCTAACTAGGAAAGCAATGCTAGGATGTCCATTGGCATATCGATTGGCTTTTTATTTTACTTATGAAACAGGCAGATGGGAATCATAAACAGTATAAATCTCCCTATTTTTGTCATGTGTAGTGAGAACTTTGCGATGGAAAGGAAGAGAACATAAACTAAAAAATGGGCCAATCAAAATCAACAACAAAAGGAGGGGGAAAAGCACTCTTCTTCAATCTTCACTAGCAACATGCTACAATTGCACTTGACTACCACCATACACAGCTAGACACTAGACAAATTTTCACCGGCACTACTAATTAAAAAATGTCATTGCCATGATCATCATCCAAATCAATGACCATGGCATCCACCTAACTCTAACAACATGTAGTATAACTCATTGCCGATATGTTCTGGGTTGCCCACCAAATTTCTTCAAGACTTGAATCCAAGATTTTCAGGAATCCTAGAATTCACATCCCAGGCCTCTCCCAATATCTATATAGTAGTTCCAGTAAGATTCTCATGCAGCATGCCTGATCCTTCTTTATTCATTTCTACTTTAAGCATGGTGAAAATTTTTGATAGTTATACATTTTCTGTGTGAGCATAGTAAATTGGTTGGTCTTTATAAACAACAGATTCTTGAAAATTCTAATAAGATAGAGGCATTTTAGCTTTTAACAAGATTATGCAAGAAAATTATTATTAACGATTCTACTTAGCACTTTATTCACACATAAACATCGATCAACAAAAGGCCCTAAGATAATTTTACTCATAGCTAGTTTCCTGCAGTCTTTGAAAAGCTTTGTGCAGGTATTATTTGATAAATGGAGCATATTGCTATATGCTGAATCTCTTTCTTTTCTTTTTTTGACCCTTCCATGGCTACGTTCTCATGACCTCGACATTAGAGTCACCCCCGACAATTAGGTCATGCATGGCCCTTGGCCCTCCAAAACCCCGCAGTTCTTGCTCAATTTCTGCAGACACGACACATCTAATAAAAAGAAAGAAAAACCACAAGATCGAGAACACCCAGGGGAAAAATGCAAGTGTACACTCTCCTGCTTTACGCAAATAATTGTGCATAGTAGAAGACGACCCTAACTCCTAGATCAAGCCTGTTCGAATATTTTTATTCTATATTCTGGTTCAAAAAGTTCAAGGACTTATTTTGATTAGCATATTGAAAGCAGTCCGGAGAACAACTAACCAGAATTGCGAAATATCATACCTCCTAATGCTACAAAACTTTCGACGTTAACAGTGGAAAAAAAAATGACATTTTGCTGATCAAAAACAAATTTTTGACTTTCTTCAAAAATCCAAAACCATCATGAAGAATCGAAACGTTAGAAATCACAGTCGTCCATTCTCTTCCAATTAACGACCAACCATGAATTCTCATTCCTATATCAACCCGAAATAGAATTACTGAGAGCAGTTTTCGAAGAATACCGGAATCCCTCGGCTTCTCTACAGTACCATTCCCGTCCCCGCCCACAGCTCCTTTCTTCTGCTTATACTCCTTGGCCTTCTCAAAAGCGAGCTTGACGTCTTCTGGGACCTCCGAGTCCGGGTCGCCACTCGCATTAGCACCACCAGTGGACTTCGGGACAGGGTTTTGTTCCGGGATTTGGGTCGACTTCTTCTTCTCCTTCTTGTAGGCCTCGGCCTTGGCAAAGGCGAGCTTCAGCGGGTCAGAGGGCTCGGAAGCCTGTCCTTCCGGAGCTTCCTCGCTTGGAGAAGAGTAGATGGGTCTCAAGAATTCGCGTCTTCTCGGTGGGAAGAGGAGGGATTTGGGGAAAGAGGGGGCGGAGGAGTTGATGCGATTGGGAGAGAAAGCCCAAGCGGACAAATGAACGGAAGCCATCGTAGCGGGCGGGGGCGGGGGCGGGGGCGGGGGAAAGGGAGGGGGAGGTGATATGGTTTATAAAGATCATGGACAAGGAAAGACGGAACGAGGGGTGACAATTGGGTCGGGTAGGGACTGATACTGGTTGGACTCGAAATGAAACGGATCAAAAATTCATAAATCCGAATTTAATATATTTATTAAATAGATCAAAAAGTTATACTGGTTGGACTCGAAATGAAACGGATAAAAAATTCATAAATCCAAATTTAATATATTTATTAAATAAATTAAAAAATTATATTTGAATCTTATCTATTTCTTAGATAACTCATTTATTAATTAGCTCAAACCAAATTAAATAAATTAAATAAATTAAATAAATTTAAATGAGTTAAAATAGATTAAACCGATCTAAATAAACATGATCAAAACAGAGTAAGCAAGTTTTAAATAAATTAAATATATCGAAATAGACTAAAAAGATTAAATAGATTAAATGCCAGAAGTATGAATACGCTTGAATGTTAAACAGTTGAAATCAATTAATTTATTTGCAAACTGAACCTATTTATCTGAAGCCCAATATATGATAGGTCGAACACAAATCAAGTTAATAAGTTAGATCATATTTTGCAAGCCCTAGATGAAAGTACTATTCAAAATTGAGAGACTTAGATGTCATGTAGAAATTTGCGTGCGAATTTATTAAATAAAGTGATATCTTCACTTGTTTTGAACTAGGATGCAATCCGCAATTTACTTATACAGATAGCAAGTTATATTAATCCGAAACTAAGGAACTTGGACATGATATATGTATTTTGTAGGGATTTAAATGAAATGATCTCTTTTGGTAGCTCTTAATTTTTAACTAGATCCTGGATTTGAAATCTAAAATTAGTTTTAAGGGTTCATCCTTTGGTGGGTAAGCATTATGGAAAAGTTAGTCAACTTTCTTATTGACTAACTTACCCAAGTTCTTATGCTTCTCTAGGTTGCTAAGTTATCTTACCATGAGAAGCATTTACTCATAAAATAGATTACCAATTGAAAGATGGATAAATTAATTTTCCATTAACTAGTAAAATAATATTTTATTTTATTCTTAAAATATCTCTAATACTAAGTATGGTAATTTTAGCAGACTCATCAGGTATCCGATCCAATCTGATTGAAATCCAAGATGGATATCGATTCTAAAAAAATGTCTGAAATAGATTCTAGTCAGATACAGATAATGATATGCGCCGACCCAAATCCGATTTGTATAATCTTAATATATATCCTCCTTTCAAAATTATAATAATTTATATTATTTACATGTATCTGATCCAACCAATCTCTCTTATCTATCCAATCCAATCCAATCTATATCTCTACTTGATCTAATCCAATCCGATCTGATCCAAGGCAGGTACAGGACAAGTATAGATATGGGATTTTTACTCATGGGATGGATATGGAGATGGGCCGACCCGACCCATACTCGATCCGTAGCCATCCCTACCTAACACTATAATAATGATATATAATATAATATATTAGATACAAGTATAATAAATGTAATATAATATGATATAATATATAATAATAATATTATTATATATGACAATATCTATATAATAAAAGGCATCATGAGAAATATGGATAGATCTTAATAATTTATCTAGAAAAATAGTAATGCACAAGAATATGATATATTTAAGAACTACTTTCCAATATATAAAAGAATATGAGTAAAATAATTTTTATCTAAATATTGCTTAGAAAATATTAATAGATGGATTTTCTGAGATATCCGATCTATCTCAAATTCTAATTGGATTTGTTGAGCAATATCTTATAGGATTTAGGGAGGTTTGAGATTTAAAATTAAAATTCATTCAAGAGAGTTTGGATACCCGACAATTTACCACTTTGTAAAGGGATGGATTTGGGATTTTTAGATAATTTTATAATCGAGTTTGGGATGGGTTTGGATAGTAATATTCTGAATGGGTTTGGACATAGATAGGGCAAATTTTGTGGATGAAAAATTTTTTGTACACAGCCCGCAGTGTAGAAAATCCGACGTGGAGTGCACCGCCTCACCCAATTGGGCCACATCACCATCATTTTCTAAAACGTATTTAATACCTACAGTTTCACTTTTTTATTTAAAATTTTGAATGACTAAAATATCTCTCTTCTTCTAAAAAGATTATGGCATCCAATGCCGATATTATGACATCCTACACAGGATGTCATAAAAGAGAGAAATACATTTTTATCATTGAAAAATTTATAAAATTTTTAAATGATGAAAATACTTTTACCCAAATTATGACATCCAATAGAAAAATTATGACATGCAGTGCAAGAAGTTATAATTTGAATATAGGATGTCATAATATTGGCACAGGATGTCATAATTTTTTTAGAAGCAAAGATATATTTTTATTATTCAAAATTTCTAATGAAAAAAATTATGAAATATTAAATGTGCGTTGAAAAGTGGTGGCCACGTGGCCCAATCGAGTGAGGCGGTGTGCTACATGTCAGATTTTCTACACCACTGGTGATGTACAAAGAATTCCTCTTTTATGGATACCCTATTCATTGCCATTTCTAAATATTTATCTAAGAATAGTCCAAGTGATGGTTTATGTTGCGAAGAAGGCTGTTTGATTGTTGATATAATGGACAAGTACCTTCTATCGTGTGTCAAAGCCAAGCCAATTCTTGTGTTTAGGGGGCAAAGGTTCGGGTGCTAGGTCAGTTCAAGTCAGCTTGAGTTAGGATGACAGCATATGGAATTTTGATACTCGACCTGACCTAACCACACTAATCCATGAGTTGATCTAGATAACTCGGTGACCTATTTGACCCATAACAAGTCTAATCTATAAGGTTTGGTACTTCAGTGGTCGGGGTGAAAGTAGTATGGATGTTATCCATCTAAATCCATTTTCATATCCGAATCAATCCAGATATGGATAAAAATTTAAGAATCCGACTAATATTTGTATCTATATCCATATCCATCAAAGAAAAATAGATATGGATATGGATAGATAACTATCCAATTCGTATCTAAATCTAGATATAATTCTATATAATTTTATATAGTATTTAATAATTTTTAAAGAAAATATACAATCATATAAATATATTATTAACTTGATTTATCAACTATCTAGTAATATCTTTGATTTTATAATCATGCATAAAGTTTAATCATTCAAGTTATATCCATAATTATATCCATACTTCCAATATCTGAATTATATTCATATCCATTTAAAACAAATATGGATATGAATTTTTGTATTTGGATAATATCTGTATCTATATTTGTATCCATCAAACAAAACAAATACGGATATAGATATACTGATATCCAATCCATATCCGATCCGGTTTCAACCCTATTCAGTGGCCAACCTGTGAGAATCAGTTTCTTGGACCTGGTTCAACCCAAGCTGACGTCCTTTGCCAACTTCACCAGAACCTAATAAAAAAAAAGTCACGGGGAGGGGGGGGAGATGAAGCCGAGTTCGACTGAAAAAAGGAACCCTATTCCTTGTTGATCTATGGCTGGTGGGGAGGAATTTGAATAGGACACACTAGCGAAATCCGACTCTATTCAAGGAGGATTGACCCTATCTTTCCAAATCCCACTTCTATTTAAGCCCCCACCTCTCGATCGAGATCCTTACCAATTTTCCCATCATCCTCCTCCTTCCCTATCTCTGGCAGCCACCACGTGATCGTGCCAAGCACTGCCACCTCCTCTAGAAACCCTAACCCTCCTCCCTAAATATCAATCATACTTATTCTGGAGGAACCTTGAGCAAGATACCACCGTCGCTGCTGCCATCTCCGCCACTGCCGCCATCTCCTATAAGATCCCTTCTCCTCCTTTTTCTTTCTGTCTATGGGTGGCTGCCATGGCTTAAAGGACAGTGCCATTTTTTCTCTTTTCTTCTCAAATACCCGATCATCGTCAGCCAGATTTGCCCTTGGGCACCGTTGCGCCACCATCATTGATTGATCCAGCTACCTGGCAGCTGACCCACCCTTTGGTCATCCTAAAACTTGAAAGGTTTTGGGTTCGACTAAGAGAGGGAAGAAAGGAAAGAGAGAGAGAGAGAGGGAAAAGAGGAAGAAAGGGAAGAGAGAAAGGGATTTAATTCCTTTGGATGAACCTAATATTGGACTCAATCTAATTAAGTCTGGGTCAACATGATTTACATGGATTTGACTCGAGAATTGACCCAAATCTAGATCCAGACTTGGGCCAGATTGAAATTCTTTCTAATTCATCTTAATTTGTCTTAAATTAAGAATTAATAAAACTTGTTATCCATTTGTACTAGAGCCTTTATCTTCGAACGAATATCGGATCTAGGGATCCAACTACGAAGGTCATAAAATTTTGGATCTGATCAATGGTAAGTTTCTTCTTATCTCTGGATTTATTTATATATATATATTTATGTATTTAAAAATTAAATTTTATATATAAAATATTTAAAAATTATTAAAGTTTAAAATTATGTATTTAATTATGAAAAGTAATTTAGAAAAATTAGATCAAGCATAATATCACTTTTGCATGATACAAATTTTTGGAAAGAAATGATTTTCTCATATTAATATTGCATTATCTCTAGAAAAAAAATTATATATGTTTATCGATGCATAAAATTTTGAATAAAAATTATTTTATTACTTTTTGGATTATATAAAAATTGAGTTGATACTGCTATAAAAATAAGTATCATTATTTATGAAAAATTAGTTATGAAAAAATTATGAAAAAAACTCTCTAGTTAGACTATGATCTGGATCTAGTCAACGGGACTGATCGTTAGCCACACGTCAGAAATATGTTTCTTTTGGAACTAGCCAGTTAGGACTGATCGCTGACAAAATTTGTCCTTCTGGGCCTAGTCAGTCAGAGTTGATCACTGGTACATGTTGATGCATTCGCATATTTGTTTCTCAGAACTAATCTCTTTGCCTTGTCACAGGATAAATCGTCACTATGTGAATTAGAGCTAGTTTTTTCTTGGTACATGTCGAAGGATTGGGTGTTCTGTATTTTAGGAGTTAGTCTCTTCTAGGCTTATCACAAGGCTGATCATGGCCATAGTCAACAAAGACTGAGAAAAATTTTTAAATCTTACTGTTATATATGGTATATCTTAAAAAATTAAAATTATATTGGTATTTGCATCTATTATTATATATTTAAAAAAAAATTAATTATGCTTGATCCCTCAGAATATTGATAACTTAATGAGCTCATAAAGCTCATTCCCTCTTTTTATTTTTTTTCTAAATCCAAAAGATTCTATAGGGCTGAAGATCAAATAGTGAGGAGCATAGGATTATGTATTGATAAAAAGATGGACCTTACATATTCTTTAAGGCCTTGCCCTAGAAAATATGCAGCCATCATGTGCCCGATCCAGATGCTAGATTTGGGACATGACAGAGTGGTATCAGAGCTTAGGTTCAAGATCATGAGAATTTAGATTAGTAAGAGTGGGGTAGAATTAAGATCTTGATTGATTATCTCAAAATAATTATAAATATTTAAAGTCAACTAAATTATTACATAATGTCTAAGTTTCTCTTATAGATATAAATTATGATCCAATGATAACAAAATCTTTGCTCAAATTTTATCTATGATCATTAAGAAATTTTAGAAAATATTAATCAGAGTTGCATAGTGGTAGTGTGGTGGTTGAATCATTTAAAATTGATCAAAAATATTAATTATGGTTTGAAATATAATAGAAGGTATGATAGTGCTAAAGATAGTTTTAACCATCTTATATCTAAGGCTAGTTGATTGTTAATTGAATTTGACCTATTTACTATGATTGTTAATTGAATTTGATTTATTCACTACTGTTACAGTGGTTACTGTGAGTATCTCGGATCAGCATTCTGAGTAGAGGACAGCTCCAATCTTTAAGTTATTATCGAGATCGCTGACTAAGCCATGTTGAGCCATATGCAGAGCAGAGCTACTTACATCTGATCCGCTACGTGGTCTGCCCAGTGCACTCCATTGCCTCTACGGGCTAATGCCTTAGTACATAGGCTATTCCTATTATCACAGCCGACTCACTTCACAATGTGCGTGACAGCTGTCCACCTCGAGTGGATGGACTCAGGCGTAACCAACTCTCTTAATCTTACGGGAGCAATTGAAGGCTGAAATATTTTGTCTGTAATGGCATATTCAACGGATCTATAATCTCGAGATTGTATGATCTCACAGCTGTTCGACCAGCTATTCAGTAGCCTTCTATATAAGCAATTAAAACTCCGAGGATCAGGTAAGTCAATCAATCCCTTTTAGAGAACTCGTTGCTATTCTTATTATTCTCTAAATCTGACTTGAACATTGGAAGGTCCTCATCGAAGCAAAAACCTTCGATTTAGACTTATTTTGCAAGTCACTCCAGTGCCAACATCCCTACGTGAGGCTCAATCGCCTTCTCTCCGACCTCAACCAAATCAAGCAGCAACAGATAGAGGAAGGGCATAATCTTCATTATGCCTCCAAAGCAAATATCATTTAGGATCTCCAACACCTCCACCTCTCGTCGGGTGGAGAGCCAAGCCAACAATCGAGCACAGCAATGGATGATTGAAACTCTCTCGCTAGCCCAGCCAGCGCTGGTCATGATGGATTAATTCAGCCTGCTCTTCCAGCAGGTCCAAAACTTGACGACCACTGTTCAGACAGTCCACACTATTCTAGCACCTTCCCCCATAGCATCGCAACCTGTTCAGGCTGCCCCTGCACCTCCTTCAATGGTGCAATCGATGGCCCTCTTAGCGGCACCATCGATGGCTCCCGAGATGATGCCCCCACCAAATTTGGTTCCACACTTGGCTCCTCAGCCGCCACCATAGCCAGAGCTACATGTGCCTCCTTAGAGTCTGGAGAGGAGATACATTCATCAGAGCCATTAGCTGGCTAGACGAAGATCTTCCAGCCTACGATTAGGGCATGATTTAACCTCGATCGCCATTCTCCATAGTATTCAAAGGTATGCATTGCCCGAGATCTCGATATCGAAAGACGGTTCCAGGCTCTCAACAAACAGATAGAAAAAAGAATATAAAATGCACTCAACAACAATCACTCCTCGATGCAACCTTACGAGGGGTATAATAGTGAGCTACCCTTTGTCCTTAGGATAGTGCAGGAGCCACTCCCTCGACACTTCAAGCTATCTCAACTCGAGGTCTATGATGGAATCGGTTGATCCCATTGATCACTTGAAAACCTTCAAGGTGGCCATGCTCCTCTAGGGAGCATCTGATGCAATCCTCTGTTAAGCATTCTGTCCGACTCTTAAGGGGGTAGCTCAACAATGGTACTCCAGTTTAAAGCCAGCTTCCATCCACTCCTTCAAGGATCTATGCCGATCCTTCATCGGCTACTTTGTCAGTAGCCAGGGGCAGTAAAAACAGTCTGACTATCTCCATACCATCAAGCAGAAGGAGGGCAAATTGATTCGTGCTTTTGTTAATCATTTCAACATGAAAACTCTAGAGGTTCGAGATCTAAACCAGTTGACTACGATGGCCGCGATGATGAGCAGCCTACTGAAGAATGACTTGAAGAAGTCATTGACCAAGACTTATTCTCAGAATTTTTCAGACATACTTGCCCATACAGAGAAGTATGCCCATATGGAGGAGGCCTTTGCAGAGGAGACCTTTGCCAGTTCTGTTACGGCAGGATAAAATAAAGAGCACTCTCTAAGACGGGAGGGAAGAAACTGCCAGCGCTCTTGGTCTCCATTCCAAAGGTGGAAGAATGGAGGCTGAAACTATCAATCTTAAAATCCTCAAAGAAGGGATCGATGACCCTCACCCCATGGGTGTTATAATAATTATACATCCTTAACTATTTCTAGGGGGAGGTATTGATAGAAATCTAGGCCGAGTTGCCCCAGCCTTCTCAGATCCAAATAAAGCTAGAGTGCTGCCGTGATCCGAATAAGTACTGTCTCTATCATTGTGACCACGGTCACGATACTGAAGATTGCTTGCAACCCCACGATAAGATTGAGAGGCCTATCAGGCAGAGAAGATTGAGTCACTTCATTTGAGAGAGAGCGCCTCCACAGTGACCTCCTACGGAAGCTCAGCGGCCACCTCCTCTACCTCAGTAGCCATTTTCTTTGCCTCAACTGCAGCCAGTACTAATGTAGTCGGTGAGATAAAAAGTAGAGGGACCAGCAGTAGTTGAAGACTGACCCATCCGTGGCAAAATCTACATGATAACTAGGGGGGTTCATCCAGGTCGGTAGAGCCTTCGGAGGCAAAGAGGCCAAGACTTGAACATAAGGGCGAGGATGACATTATCTTCATCGAGCGACATGCTGAGGGTGTACTTGTCCCGCATAATGGTTGTAATGGCAAATATTATCGATTTTAATGTGCACCGTGTATTCATTGATAATGAAAGCTCGATCGATATTTTATATTTTTCTATTTTCATCCAAATGGAGTTCACTCCAAACTAGCTAACTAAATTTAATATCCTAATTCAGGATTTCTCTAGAAGTTTGATGATTTCGAAGGGGATGATTTGCTGGAAAATATGTCCCAAAAGTCAATCGTCAACCTGTTGACGGTTGAGCAATCTTGTATTGTAATTGATTTGTTAATAAATAAAATATATTTTTGATATTTTTATTACAAGTTTTCATCTTCTAATGAACTCCATTATTGTGATGAAGTCTTTAGGACTATTTAGGTTCGATAAAGAGAAGATTTATCGATTAGTCTTTAAAACTGTTCATGACCAAATGATGGGTTGTTAATAAGGACGACAGCTTCTATCGAGCATAGGTCGCTGTAGGTCATATGGGTTGGTTGTCCTCTTAATCAAGGAGTGTGGAGACACTGGTATGGCATACAGATGAGATGTAAGGGTACATCATCATTGAACATGACCAACTCCAGAGCATTCTGCTGTCGAGAATGTCTCTAATGGGATATAGGTATAAGTGTCTCTTAGATCTAAGATCGCCTCAGTGACTTGCAAGCAACTCACTGTGCTTTGGTACTGGACTAACTAAATTTTTAATTCAGTGATGGAAGGCTTCTGGGCATAGTCAAGTATTTACAAAATCGGAGAGTGATCAAGATGGGATTGACCACTCCAAGAGTTGGAGAAGAATGAGTCGCAGTATTTCAATTTAGCAAAATTTTGGTCAGGATAATCCATCAGATGGATTTGATATTTTGAAATACAATGTGGACAACCTGATCAGAGTTGACAGTTGAACTCTAAGGTATCCTATGAGCATTTTGATCAAGGAGATGAATTATATAAAAATTATATCCGCATGGATTCTAAGGATGTTATTCTACACATTCGACCTATCCGATCGTCGGGTACCATTGCTAGATGGTCACTTCGATTGATATAGAAATTAGTTTCTATGCTACCAACTTAGGTTCAGACCTATGAGATCACACACATTAGAATTCATGATACGATCAGATGGTTGATCAATGATTAAGAATCATTCTAGGGTTAAACGATCAATACGATTGATATTTAATCTAGTGCAAGTGTTGCAGGAGGATCGATTAGCAATTCGATTACTAATTGACTTAATTTGATTAAGCTAATGAGCTGAGATTAAGTCTAATTGAATATGATTTAACTAAATTTAGTTTGAACTTGATTAGATCAAGTCCAATCAGTTTATTGGATAAGCCAAGTGCAAGAAAAAACTAATCCTAGTTCAATTAGGACTTGGGTCAACCTAATTTCTAATTCGATTAAAAAATTAAATCAGATTTATATTTAATTTAATATGATTAAATTAAATTTTTAATTAGGTTAAGATTTATTTTAATTAAATTGATTTAGTTTTGGTTTGATTTGATTTGAGAAACCAGATTGGAACAAGACATAGATTGAATCCTAGTAAGACTAGGATTCCACCTTGCGCCAATTTAGCCCCCATGCCCACTCTCTCTTATCCCACGCCCACTCTCTCTTATTTTGTGTGACAAAACTTCTCTCCTAGGTCTTCACATACACCCAAAGCTTTTCTCTCTTTCTCTCTTACATGAAAAGTGGCTGTGGATCAAGTCAAAGTAGGAATTAGTTTGAATTTCAAATTCTATGAGATAGAGTTTTAGGAAACCAAAACTTTTTCCTTATGGTACTGATTTTATCCAGATTTTTTTTGAGATTTTCATAACTTTTATGGCACATAATATACACCCTTTGCTAGTGGTCCATGTACAAAAAGAAAGAGGGGGCGCCTAAGAGTTGGGCACCCCTTGTCTTACCATGTTTGGATAATCCTTGACTAGGTATTTGACCTAGACAAGGACTCTATCATATCTCTCTATTTAAAATGAATTTCTTCATAAAATTTTTATAAAAAATAGAGAAAAGAGAGACCTTTGGTGCATGCAAAAATCAGAGAGAAATAAGGTTGGGGCATGGAGAACAATAGACACAAGACTAGGTATCTAGATGAGAGCAAAGAGAAGAAGAAGAGGGTCTTCTTCTAGGGTTGCTGTGTTCACCTCTTTCCTTCCTCCATCTATGAGTTTTTTTAGAGTGTCTTATATCTAAAACTCCTTCTCCTACTTTTTATCTTTGAAAAAGTCTAAATCAAGAAGAAGGAGGCACCTGATCGACCATTGAAGAAGGATCAGCACAGTACTAGTATACTGTGCTGATTTCCTGGATCAGAACTTCTGATCGTGATTCATGGACTCGTGTGGATGAATCCTAGAGGTTGGATACATGTGTGGCTCACAACATCATCTTCAAGCTTGGATCAGTAAAGTTAGAACGTCTAACAAGCAAGGTAATAGATCTGATCTATTATATTTTACATACATTAGATGTAGTATAGAAACATGTTGATATGATCAATATGTAGTTCTTGCTCTTTATATTTTAATTTTTGATTTAATACCATGTAATAATCATGTAATAAGATCTTAGATCTAGAGATTTTTTAATTTTATAAGATAAATTTTGATTTATTTTAGTCTTCTGCTGTCTGATCTTGAAAAATTTTTAAGATCTAACCCTGAAACTCTAGATCTGGTTCCTTCAATTGGTATCAGAGCCTAGGTTGTTTATTATATGATTATTTATACATGCTTAGATTATTTTTTAGATTAGATCTAATTTATAATCTAATTGTTAAATCTGAAATTAAAATTTTTAGATCGATCACGAACTGTAGGTTGTCCTGCTGTAAGGTTTACCCCTTACAGTGCAAAGGTTGTCCTATTTCGTATAGGTCTATCTTTAATCATAAATTTATTAGATATGATCTAGATTAAATTATAATTTATTAGATTTAAAAAATATTTAAATCTAAAATAAAATCTCTTTGTTAATAATTTTCGTGCAAAGAACCATCATATATTTATCTGAAAAATTTGCACAATTTAAAGTTAAAATTATTTCAATTACATGAACCTATTTAGATTAGATCTAGAGTAGTTTCATACTTATTTCACTTGCATTTTGATTATGAATTAAATATATAACTTGATTGGTAGAACCATGTTGTAAAAATATTTTACAAATATGAAAATTATTTTCGAAAAGCTGAACCCCAACCCTCAGTCCAAAACTTAATTGAGAATTAAGAAGTTGTTTGATTAGGTTCTAGGATTGTGAATTGAAGAACCTAAGACACAAACCATAACACATTGGATTAATGGGTTAGTGAAAATTAGGTCCATTAATTGGGTTAGACCTAAGGTTTGATTAAAGATGGACTTAATTAGAGAATTGACTAAATCTAATCAATTGTTATCTTAGATTAGATCAAGGATTCTCTAGATCAATTACAATAGTTGTAGTTGGTCAAGTCCATATCTTTAACGAGAACCAAATGGACTTGATTCTTGGCGAAGCGGTCTAACATGAACTGTTAGGTTGATCTAATCAAAACTAATTAAATCATTTGATGTCTAAGATAAACCAGACTGATGGTTTTTAATTGGCAGCCCGCTTATCTGACCATTTCTAATGGTGTCTAAGACAAGCTTTGGCAAATCCTCCCACCGATCGAACTTATCTGGCCTCTTGATGAAATTATATTTTGATCGGATCACTTGACTATTCGAACTGACCCATGTCAGCTAGGTAAGTCAGTGTGACTGATTTAGGTGCTCCTAGACCAACCCTTTTAATGGTCTCCCTTAAGCTGACTTGATGAAGCCAGTAGGAGGATCATGATAAGCTAGTTCATCTGACCTCCTCCTCTAAATCAATTAAATCTTCTAAAATTATTAGATCCTTAAAATGAAATAGTTATGGTGATAACTAAATCATAGCCTCCCATTAAGTGGATGATAATGGGTCCATCAGTTGGATAATCATTGGAGGCCTAAAGGCTTGGTGCTTGTCGGTTGATGAAATTATCATTCATAATATGATTTCTTGACTGTATCTTTCTAAATGGTAGTTAGGTTAGCCAACCAAAGTTAGGCCTAATCATTCATTGGCTAGATGGGCCAAGTATGGTCATGTTAATGGTTGGACCTAACCAGATCTTTTCAGTAGAGGCCAAAGCCTACTGATTAGGGACTGGGGCAAAATTAAAATTACTAGAAATTATTTAGAGAAATAATTGATTATGAACCTACCCTTAGATGTACATGGGTTGGCTAACCAAAGTTGGGCTTATGTGCAGTCTAAGTGGATTCTAGTACCCATTAAAGAATTAGGGTAATTCTTCAAATTGGAGATAGAGGCTACTAATTCGAATAAAATAGTAGGAGAAACTTTTTGACTAAAGTCCAAATCTTTAGGTTTAATGAATCAATTACTAATTAGGTTATGATCTTTTTTTGTACAGATATGACCACTTCCCTATCGCTCCGATCATTGTTGGATAATGAAAATTTGGTGGGACCCAACTTCGATAGCTGATACCGAAAGTTGAAGATTGTCCTGGAGCATGAACGGATCCTATATGTGATAACGGATCCTGCACCTGAGGAGCCAACTGCCAATGCATGTGGAACAGTTAGAGACACTTACCAGAAGTGGCTCAATGATCGGACCACAGTGTGCTGCATCATACTGGCTACCATGAGCAATGAGTTCAGTCACAGATTTGAGATGGCTCAGCCAAAGGACATGCTTCAAGTGTTGGATGATACCTTTGGCACACCCGATGACGTGGAGAGGTACAAGACTAGTTGTGCCATCTTCAATGTCAAAATATGAGATGGTGCCTTTGTCACTGATCATGTATTATACATGATCAAGATGATGGAGCATTTGAGTAAGCTCGACTTTCCTTTGCATGAGCAGCTTGAGAAAGATGCAATATTGAACTTGCTACCCAAGTCTTATCCCCCATTCCTCACTCATTATAGAATGACAAAGCCTAAAGTAAACTACCACGGGTTACTGGGGTTGCTTCAGAACTTTGAGAAGGATCACCAACTCCACAAGGAGTCGGTGAACTTAGTGGGAGGTTCATCTTCTGGTTCTCGACCCTTTGAGAAAGGGAAGAAGAATAAGAAGAAGAAAGTGAAGAAGATATAAGTTTAGGCTGGAATATCAGTGCAGGGCCAGACCAAAAAGATCAAGCCCGATAAGAGTCAAGCTGAATGCTTCTTTGCAAGAAGCGGGGTCACTGGAAGAGGAACTGTCCTCAGTACATTGCTTCCCTAGATCCGAACAGGCAAAGAAAGAAGCAAGCTGTTGCTGGGCAAGGTATTTATATGATAACTCCTTGAAATTTCTCTATTTGTGATATAACTGACTGGGTATTGGATTTACCATATTTGCAATTCGTTGCAGAGGTTGCAGTTCAGTAGGAGATTCGAGCAAGACGAGAGGTTTCTGAACGTTGGAGATAGAAGACCAGTTCCAGTTCAAGTATTAGGAATCTTGAAACTTGTATTTGAGTCCCATACCATTGTTCTTAATGATTGTCATTTCTGTCCCAGTTTTTTTTTAAATGTTATTTCTATAGGCCTTCTGGTCAAAAATAATTATGAAATTTCAATAAAGAAACAAGTTTGTAATATCATTATAAATGGTGTTACTATTTTTTGTTAACATTTGAACAATGGTGTGTATATGTAATCACAACCTGTTAAAATAGTCTATTCTACTGGCAAGCACCCTAGATTAGATAGTGTATCAGATATCTACTTATGGCACTATAGGCTAGGTCATATAAACAAAAACAGGATAAACAGGTTGACTCAAGAGAAAATTCTCGAAGTCAGTGATTGTGAATCACTTCCAACTGTGAGTCCTGTCTTCTTGATAAAATGACCAAGTCACCTTTTACTGAAAAAGGTGAGAGAGCTACTGAGCTCTTGGGCCTAGTACATATTGATGTATGTGGACCCATGAGCACAAGTGCTAGAGATGAATATTTCTACTTTATCACTTTCACGGATGATCTATCTAGATATGGATATGTCTATCTGATGAAACATAAGTTAGATTCATTTGAAATGTTCAAACGATCTGAAGTGAAGTAGAAAAATAAACTGGGAAGAGTATTAAAACTCTTTGATCTGTTCGAGAAGGAAAATACCTTTCTGATGAGTTTCTCATATATCTAGGAGAGAATAGAATTCTCTCTCAATGGACTCCTCTAAGAACACCACAACATAATGGTGTGTCTCAAAGGAGAAATCAGACTCTGTTAGATATGGTCCGATCCATGATGGATTTTGCCAGCTTGCCAATATCCTTCTGGGGATATGCACTCGAATCGGCCTGTTATATATTAAATAAGATTCCAAGTAAGTCTGTAATTAAGACTCCATATGAGATATGGACAGGGCGTAAGCCAGTACTTTCACATCTTAAGGTCTGAGGGTGCCTGGTCTATGTCAAATGGTTAGTTATAGATAAACTTGGACCTCAGTCTGACAAATGCACATTCATAGGGTACCCCAAAGAGACCAAAAGATATTTTTTCTACCATACTGATGAATAAAAGGTGTTCGTCAGCCTTAAGACAACCTTTTTAGAAAAGAAGTTCCTTGGTGAAGGAACCGTTGCCTCTAAGGTTGAACTTGATGAAGTTCAACAGGTAGAAAGATCGATACCAATAGCTGAACCTGAGTCAGATTTGATTAGATCAGATTCGGAGCCCAATGTACCTGCACCATTAAGGCGATCCGATAAAGTATTGCATTAGTCGAATAGATACTATAGTTTCTTGGTCCGGGACGGTGATCCCATCGAGCTCGATGAGAATGATGAGGATCTAATCACCTATATGGATGCAATGCAAAAATCTGATTCTGAGAAATGACTTGAAGTCATGAAATCTGAAATGGAATCCATGAAGATCAATGATGTATGGACATTGGTTGACCCACTTGAAGGGATTAAACCCATTGGGTGTAAATGGGTCTTCAAAAGGAAGAGGGATGCAGATGGAAAGGTGGAGACCTATAAAGTCCATCTGGTTACCAAGGGATATCGTCAACATTATGGTATTGACTATAATGAGACATTCTCTCCTATGACAATGCTCAAATCCATTCGGATAATGTTTGCAATAGTTGTCCATCTGAATTATGAGATCTGGTAGATAAATGTAAAGACAGCTTTCCTGAATGGAGAGCTGACCGAAGAGGTGTATATGATACAACCTGAGGAGTTTACATCCACAGATGAGTCCAAGATGTGCAAGCTTCAGAGATCCATTTATGGATTAAAGCAAGCTTCTCAGAGTTGGAACATGCATTTTGATAAGGTGATCAAAATGTATGGCTTCGTTAAGAATGGAGAAGAGCCCTGCATCTATAAATAGGCAAATGGTTCAGTTGTAGTATTTCTTGTCTTGTACATGGATGACATTCTCTTAATCAGAAATGACATCCCGACATTACAGGGAATAAAAGTTTGGTTATCATCGCATTTCTCCATGAAGGACTTGGGTGAAGCATCCTACATCCTAGGGATGAAGATTTATAGGGATAGATCTAAAAGGATGCTTGGATTATCCCAGTCCACGTACATAGATACTGTGCTAAAGAGGTTCAGCATGGAGAATTTCAAGAAGGGCTATCTATCGATAGGCCATGAAATTTCTCTCTCTAAGAAAGATTGTCCGATAACTCCTGAAGAGAGAGAGCGTATGAGTAGAGTCCCATATGCTTCGATCATGAGATCTATCATGTATGTCATGACATGTACAAGATCAGATGTGGCATACTCACTAGGAGTAGTGAGTAGATATCAATCTGATCTTGGAGAAAACCACTGGAAAGTGGTTAAAGCCATCCTCAAGTATTTAAGAAATTCTAAGGACCAATAGTTTGTTTATGGCGAGTCAGATCTGAAACTTGTGGGGTTCACATACTCTAGATTTCAATCTGATCATGATGACAGTAGAAGCATGTCGGATTACATCTTTACTCTGAATGGTGGAGCCATCTGCTAAAAGAGTTTCAAGCAGTATACTGTGGCAGACTTTGTTTGTGAGGCGGAGTACATCGCAGCATTGGATGCCGTGAAAGAAGCTGTGTGGTTGAGAAAATTCATCACCAAGCTCAGAGTAGCACCCTCCCTCGATGGTCCGATCCTGCTCTACTGCGACAGCACTGATGCCATTGCTCAGGCGAAGGAACCCAAAGCACACCAGTGGACGAAGCACATTTTGCGCCACTTCCATCTAGTCTGAGAGATCATGGATCGAGGTGACATTGACCTTCAGAAGATCGACGGAAAGGAGAACCTGACCGACCCCTTCACTAAAGCCCTGACGATAAAGGAGTTCAACAACCACAAGTCGAAGATGGGTATTAGATGAAGGAGGAAAAACTGCTTTTCCTCGTAGGATCTTCCAGATTTGATCAAATCTGGGATGGAATAATTTTTAAAAAAATTTATTCTACATATTTCAGATCTAATTCTCTAGATCTAATTTAATTATTTGATATTTAAAATCTAAAATTAAATCTAAATCTATGATGAAAGAAGAAGTACCTCAAGGGTAATCTGATTACCCTGTAGATGATCTCTGCACAGTTTGAGGTTCTGATGTAGCCATGCATGCATCTAGCCTTTACTAGTATCCACTCAGATAGGATCTAAAATATCTTATCCTCTCGAATCTATGCTCTAAAAATCAGATCTTTATCTGATTTGAAAGTACTTCAGAACTCCTTCTGAAGTTGGAGCAGCAGCCTGTCGAAGATGTCTTGCAGCCTTCTGTTCCAAGCATCACCATGCCTTGGATCTTTGCCAGATGGACGTCCAACTCTTTGGACATAAAGAGGGGAGAAGGAGAGCAGGGAAGATGTAGAGAAGAGGGGATGGGGCGATAGTTATTGGGTTTTTTGCATAAAATAATTTCTTCCACGAAACCCTAGGCACAGCAGGGTTTAATAGACCCTGTATGCTGCACAGTGCCACATCATTCAACCAATCAAAAAATTTCAATAAATTTTAGAAAAATTTTGATTGATGAAGTGATGTTATCTGATCACATCAGATAAGAATCTCACCCTCTCTCCTAAGTTGGCACCATCATTGGATAAGCTCAATCAAGGTGGCGCCAAAGAGTCCATGTTTATCAGGACTCTTTGGTTCTTATCCATTTGGGGCGCCCACTTTAATCCAATTGGGCTCATGCCATAATATGATTATGGCACTCAATTCAATTGGATTTTGGTATGTAGACACTCCACAAAAATCCTTCAATGAGTCCTCTTCAGTTTAAGACCCATATGTCAACTTTTGACAGATGTCCTAAAATGAAATTGGCAGATGCTAGAAATTAGCAGGTGTTGTCTTAAATTCATCTCATGAATTAAGACAAGCCTTTTCTGAGTAGGACAAGCTTTATTTAGACTGAGAGAAATCTTCTCAAGATTCTCTAGATGAGTCAAATCATATTTGGCTCAATAGAGATAGAAAAGATTACACGAGGAGAAAGTTAGGCTCAATCGTGTGCTAGCATGATTTTCTTGAACCTAATTGGATCTAATCCAAATCAATTGAGTTAGACCAATTGATGACATCCAGATCCTAACCTTTGTTTGTGTGACTCAGTTAGGTTCAATTCTGTATGATAATGAGACATGTCATGATCTCATCATCGACATCATTGAAACTCCTTTCGATGGACCAGAACTCTTCTGATTCAGACAATTAGAATGATCGATCATTAATATCATTCTAATTGCTTCCAAAATCTACCAGTGACACCTAGCAGTATGTGGTGGCAACCCATCAGAACTGAAGATGAACCTCTCAGTGCAGCTACCTGTGTGATTGAGTTCTTCTATTATGAGTCCCGACTGAATTAGGGTTAAGGTGAACTCGTCAAATCCAACATCAGTCATATGAGTTAATCGATCGATCCGAGTCTGATGTGAAATCCCAATGAAAAACTCTTTTTGATTATTTCACTCTGTCATGGCCATGGGCTTAAGGACTCGATCTTTCAATTATCATAGGACTACTCTCATCTATCAAGGTTGATAGATCCCATCTTGGTGAGATCTAGTTCCTACAATGAACATGCTACAGCCAACATACACCTCAGGGTTCCGAATGGCTAGGAGATCGAGTTATGGTGTAGTCAAACTATAACACACTCAAGATGAACTGTTGATGCACCTCAGGTCAAAGAACTAGATATACAACTGCAGCATCGAGCTAGTCATCGATGATAAGGTAGACTTCCTTATGATTGCTCGAGGTGGTCACACTCAGTACTCTCATTCTCAATGAATACCTGGACTCTCGCTTCGATGTCTCCACACCGTAGATTCAAGATACATCTATCCTAAGAAAGCGATCGTACACCAACCTTCCGGATCGATCACCATCCTCGTGATGATCCTATGGTCAGGAGTTGTTTATAAGTTAGTTATGTAAATTCATGCCTTAAATTTTCAACTCTTGAAAATATGAATTTACATTCCTACTAACTCAAAAGATGTATCACAGACACAATGTATACAATGTGATAGAAGAATAACCCTTTTATTCATTTATAGTCAAAATTATAAATTTGTCCTTAGATCTGTACAGGAATGTGTCAGCCAATCTGGCATCTAGGGCACACATCTAACAAACTCCCACTTGACCTAATACCAATTGGCTACATATCTAAGTCCCATCTTCTCAAGGTGGGCTTCGATCTTCTGTTGGCCCAATGGCTTAGTCAGCGGGTCTGCCACATTATCTATGGAGTTGACTCTCTTGACCTCGACATAACCCTTTTCGAGGTAATCACGGATCAAATGGAATCACCGCTCGATGTGCTTGGACTTCTGGTGAGATCTTGGCTCCTTAGCTAGGGCTATGGTGTCATTATTGTCACAGTAAAGAGGTATGGCATCTGATGACATCACTCCAAGCTCTACGATAAATTTCTTATACCAGAATGCCTCCTTCGCTGCTTCCGATGCAGCAATATACTCTGCCTCTATGGTGGAATCAACAATCACCATCTGCTTGGAACTCTTCCAGCTGACTGCACCACCATTGCAAATGAACAGACTACCAGATGTCGACTTTCGATCATCTATATCAGACATAAAGTCTGAGTCTGTATATCCCTGAATCTGGAGTTCTCCATTCCCAAAGACTAGAAACATATCCTTAGTCCTTCTCAAGTACTTAAAGATACATTTCATAGAAGTCCAGTACTCTTCGCCTGGATTTGACTGATATCTGCTTGTGACACTCACAGCATGGGCTATATCAAGTCGTGTACATAGCATGGCATATATGAGGCTCCCTATTGTCGAAGCATAAGGGATCTTGCTCATGCGTTCAATCTCCTCAGATGTGCTAGGGCACATCTTCTTGGAGAGATGAATGCCATGTCTAAAAGGTAATAAACCTCTTTTGGAGTTTTCCATGCTAAACCTTTTTAGCACCTCCTCTATGTACATCTTCTGTGAAAGTCCGAGCATCCTATTTAGTCTATCTCTATAGATCTTAATACCCAGTATAAAGGATGCCTCTCCTAGATCTTTCATAGAGAACTCCTTAGACAACCATACTTTGATTGAGGTCAACATGAGAATGTCATTCCTAATGGAGGATGTCATCTACGTACAATACGAGGAAGACAACTGCGCTCCCACTGATCTTTTTGAACACACATGGTTCCTCCTCATTCTTGATGAAACTAAATATTTTGATGACATCATTGAAATGAGTATTCCAACTCCGAGATACTTGCTTAAGTCCATAAATGGACCTTTGCAGCTTGCAGATCTTGTGATCATCATCACTGGATGTGAAACCAAACGGCTGTTCTATATAGATATCTTCCTCAAGATGTCCATTTAAGAACATCATTTTTACGTCCATCTGTCATATTTCATAATCGAAATAGGCTGCAACAGCAAGCAATGTGCAAATGGATTTTAGCATGACTACGGACGAAAAGGTATCTTGATAGTCAATGCCTTTACGCTGACTATAACCTTTCGCTACGAGCCTAACCTTGAATGTCTCCACATTCTCATCTGCACCTATCTTTCTCTTGAAGATTCATTTACACCCAATAGGTATAATACCTTCAGGTGGATCTACCAAGGTCCAGATTTGGTTTGAGTGCATCGAGTCAATTTCTGATCTTATTGCCTCTAACCATTTCTCAGAGTCGATATCTGATATCGTCTCGTCATAGGTCTTGGGATCATCACCATGAGCCCCATTTTTCGTGAGGAACATTTTCTCTACTTCCTCTTGTATGGTACCTAAGTACCTTTCAGGAGGACGAAAAACCCTAGTCGATCTACGAGGTGGAAGAGATTGTGTTGGGACTGATTCTGATTGATTAGGTTCCTCAGGTTCTTGAGCTTGTTGCTCTTGGGAGACATTCTCCTTGAGCTTAACTATTCTTCCGATGCCACCATCTTGAATAAACTATTTTTTAAGAAAAATAGTATTTTGACTCACAATCACATTGTGGTCTTCCGGAATATAGAAATAGTATCCTAATGACTCTTTAGGATATCCTATGAATCGAGCTCTAAAAGACCTGAACTCTAACTTGTCCGCCTGCTGTCTCTTGACATGAGCTGGACAACCCCAAATTCTGAGATGATTCAGAATTGGCTTCTTACCATGCCATATCTCATATGGTGTGGTAGGAACGATTTTAGAGGAAATCCTATTCAATACATAAATTGCTGTCATGAGACAATGTCCCCAAAGAAATTCAGGGAAGTCCGTGAAGCTCATCATGGAATGGACCATATCTAATAGGGTCCAATTTCTCTGTTCTAAAACCCCATTGAGTTGAGGCATTCCAGGTGGTGTCTATTGAGAGACTATGCCATTGTCCTTAAGATAGTCTAGAAACTCTCGACTAAGGTATTCACCTCCTCGATCTGATCGAAGAACCTTAATGGACTTTCCTGTTTGTTTTTCTACTTTATGTTTGAATTCTTTGAATCTTTCAAAAGCTTCAGACTTGTGTTTCATTAGAAACATATATCCGTACCTAGACATATCATCGATAAAGGTAATGAAGTAGACATAGTTGCCTCTAGCCGGCACATCAAATGGACCGCACACATCCGTATGTACTAGGGCAAGTAGGTCTGTGGCCCTTTCTCCATATCCCACAAAAGGAAGCTAGGTCATTTTACCTTGAAAGTATGATTCACAAACTGGATATGACTCGAAAGTCAATGGACTCAATAGCCTGAATTTCTCCAATTTGTTAACCCTGTCTTCCGCTATATGACCTAGCCTTAGGTGCCACAGATACTTATCATTTAGACTATCTCTAGGCCTTTTAATTCCTATGGCATTCATATTTTGCTCAATATTAAATACAGATACATCAATATATAGCTGATAGAGACCGTTAATAAGAAAACCATCTTCAACTTTATTATTTTCATAAAAAATATTACAATGGTCCTTATAAAAGCTAATCACATAGCCTTCTTGTGCTAAACATGAAACAGAAATCAAATTTCTGCTTGCTGTAGGCACATAATAACAGTCTCTTAAAATTAAATCTAATCCTAACGGTAATCGCAGAGGGTAGGTTCCCACGGCCACAGCAGCAACTCTTGCTCCATTCTCGATGCATAGGATCATCTTCCTATCCCTCAGCCTCCTGCTCTCCTCAAGACCCTGCATAGAAGTACACAAATGAGTACTAGAACCAGAGTCAAGCACTCAACTGGATGCAGAAGAAACCGTAAGATTAGACTCTAAAATGAGCATACCTCCAGAAGGACCATCCTTCTTGTTCTTTAGGGTGGTCAGGTACTGAGGACAGTTCCGCTTCCTCTTCTTCCCATCCACCTTCTGCTTCTTCGCAAACCTCTTTTTCTTTCTAAAAGACTTTTTCTTAGAAGAAGTCCGCTCCACAGTAAGAACTGAGCCTTTTGAACCCTTCATAGGAAGCTCAGCCGTAACCAGTATATTCATTAACTCGGCCAAGGTACACTGCATCTTATGCATATGGAAGTTCATGATGAACTGACCATATGCATCGGACTAGGACTGAAGGATCACATCAATCTGAAAATTCTTGTCTAAGATGATACTGAGCTTCTCAAGCTCCTCAAGATCCTTGATCATTATCAAACAATGATCTTGGACTGACTGCCCATCACGCATCTTGGCCTTAAAAAGTCTTTGACAGACTTGATACTTGGCCGCGCGACTCTGTTCACCAAACAACTCTTGCAGGTGAGCCAACATTTGGTGGGTAGTCAAAATATTCTCATGTTGGTGCTGCAAGTCATCAGACATTGCACCCAACCTGTAGTACCTTGCTTTGTTATCATCATCCGTCCATTTTTTCAGAGATGCTCTCTGTTCAGCAGTCGGACGTGCTGGTATAGCAGGTGGGTCCTAGTCCAAGACATGAGTCAATTTTTTGAAACCCAGAATAATTCTGTAGTTCCTCAACCAATCCTTCAAATTGGATCCAGTCAGTCTATAGGTGTCTAGAATTTTGGTCACGGGGTTTGAGGCAGACATGTTTCCTATAGAGAGTCAAAAGTTTCTAGTTAGATTTTATAATCAGACTCAATCAATTTATTTAGAATTTTTATTTTTAAACAAATTAGGCTCCCACTATTTTCTCAGATCCCTACACTCCCTTGATAGAGATGTGAAAATCTCCGTGATCAGTGATTTCTAGTGGGTGGTGCGGTCTCACCGACTGGCTCATCACCTCACCTAACAGTCATTGATGATGGGTCAACCGATGAGTGGATAACTCTTGTCCAATGATTCTCTAATCATGGTGCACCCAAAACTTGATCTCTAATTCATGAAGCTCACCATGTCCAGGATATTGCTCCAATCCTTAGTTAAGTCAAACCCATCATTTGCACGAACTAGATTCCTGATTGGGTCTCTCACCGTATCCAAAATATTGAGCCCAACCCATCCTCTAATTCATAGCATCCAATGCCTAATGGACATGGTTGTATCTTTCCGGTGCAACTGAGCCACTGTAATCAACCGAGAACAATCAACCCTGAAAAAGACCCGCACATCCATAATGGTGGAAGACCTAGACTTAATATTTTCTTAGAAAGATTTATTTAGGTCTCATTAAACTTGACTTGACATAGTCATAACAATTATGACTAACCTAGTGGCATGGATTAGCTCGAATTGTTAGCCACCTCAAATCAAAACTGAGTCGACACATATGGCCAGGTAAGTGAGACCGGTGGGAGGGATATGCCATTACCTCGACAAGAATGCATTCGAGTCAAGTAGCTCCCAATTAAAAACCAGTTGGTCACATCTGCCCAACTTACCTTAGACACCAAATTGTCGAATCAGAACTAATTGGGTTAGCCTACAATCCAAGCTCTAACTACTGAGCCAAATTAGGTCTTAACTTGATCGAGTCACATCTAAATGTGATTCGATCTTGACCCAGACTTAATCCTATTAGGCTGGTCAATTAATAGCTTTCATGATCCCACCTAACCAACTCTTGATTCGGTTTGATCAACCGCTAGACCTAATTGAGCTACTCAAGCACGAACCTAATTTTATGAAAATGTCTTAGATCTGAAATTCTCAATTTTAGATCTAACTTAATTTCATAAGCTTAATTCATTAATTAAGTTTGGGTTCATAAATAAAGCATGTAAAATAAATTCTAGGGTTTCAGGATCTAGGATTTTGCAGAAAAGTAAGTTTTGATTTCTGATTAAGGTTGAACGCGTGGCACCCCTACACGTCATATGAACACCCCATTGAATGGAAAGAGAGGGTCTTAAAACTTTACTTTATTCTCATGACCGGACAGCCATAAGGAACACCTTAATCAGAAATATAAATTTAACTACAAAACTAGTTAGATCTAAATTAACATATCACATACACCTCAAATCAGTCTATATAATACATGCTTTGCATACATCTCATGTATCAAAAATTAATCTAATTAACATGCTTTCAGATCTGATACATCACATGTAATATCTAAAAAATAAAATTTAAATTGAACTATTCAAAATAAAAACTATTCTAGACAAGTTACTAGAACAATTCTACAACTAGTCTAGGCATGCAACAGATCAATTTTATGAAATAATTAAAATTTTATTTTTTATTTTCTAATCTGATTATAGTAATTATAATATCAAAAAAATAAAAAATAAATTATATTTAATTATTATTTTAATCTCATTAAAATATAAAACTTAAGACCATTCATGGATTCAACTAATCCTAGTCTAGTCATGCATCTTATGCATGTTAGATCTTCTTAGATTTAATTTTAAATATTTTAATTTTAGATCCTATCATATCTGATGTGATATTTAAAATTTTTTAATATCAGATAAATTAAAATTAAAATCAGATCTAAAATAGATCTGAAATAGAGCCAACAACCTGGCTCTAATACCACTTGAAGGAGGAAAAACCGCTTTTTCTCGTAGGATCTTCCAGATTTGGTCAAATCTGGGGCAGAATAATTTTAAAAAAAATTTATCCTATATATTTTAGATCTAATTCTTTAGATCTAATTTTATTATCTAATATTTAAAATCTAAAATTAAATCTAAATCTATGATGAAAGAAGAAGTACCTCAAGGGTAATCTGATTACCCTGTAGATGATCTCTGCACAGCCCGAGGTTCTGATGTAGCCACGTAAGCACCTGATCTCTACCAGTATCCACTTGAGTAGGATCTAGAATATCTTCTCCTCAAAAATCTATGCTCCAAAAATTAGATCTTTATCTGATTTGAAAGTACTTCAGAACTCCTTCTAAAGTTAGAGCAGCAGCCTGTCGAAGATATCCTGTAGCCTTCTGTTCCAGGCGTCACCACGCCTTGGATCTTTGCCAGATGGACGTCCAACTCTTTGGACATGAAGAGGGGAGGAAGGAGAGCAGGAAAGATATGGAGAAGAGGGGATGGGGCAGTAGCTATTGAGTTTTTTGCATAAAATAATTTCTTCCACAAAATCCTAGGCGCAACAGGGTTTATATAGACCCTATATGCTGCACAGTGCCACATCATTCAACCAATCAAAAAATTCCAATAAATTCTGGAAAAATTTTGATTGGTGGAGTGATGTTATTTGATCACATCAGATAAGAATCTCACCCTCTCTCCTAAGTTGGTGCCATCATTGGATAAGCTCAATCAAGGTGGCGCCAAAGAGTCCATGTTTATCAAGACTCTTTGGTTCTTATCCATTTGGGGCACCCACTTTAATCCAATTGGGCTCATGCCATAATCTGATTATGGCATCCAATTCAATTAGATTTTGGTATGTGGACACTCCATAAAAATTCTCCAATGAGCCCTCTTTAGTTTAAGACCCATATGTCAACTTTTGACAGATGTCCTAAAATGAAATTGGCAGGTACTAGAAATTAGCAGGTGTTATCTTAAATTCATCTCATGAATTAAGATAAGCTTTTTCTAAGTATGACAAACTTTATTTAGACTGAGAGAAACTTTCTCAAGATTCTCTGGATGAGTCAAATCATATTTGGCTCAGTAGAGACAGAAAAGATTACACGAGGAGAAAGTTAGGCTCAATCGTGTGCTAGCACGATTTTCTTGAACCTAATTGGATCTAATTCAAATCAATTGAGTTAGCCCAATTGATGATATCCAGATCCTAACCTTTATTTGTGTGATCCAGTTAGGTTCAATTCTGTATGGTAATGAGACATGTCATGATCTCATCATCGACATCATTGAAACTCCTTTCGATGGATTAGAACTCTTCTAATTCAGACAATTAGAATGATCGATCATCAATATCATTCTAATTGCTCTCAAAATTTATTAGTGACACCTAGCAGTATGTGATGGTAATCCATCAGAACTGAAGACGAACCTCTCGGTGCAGCTACCTGTGTGATTGAGTTCCTCTATCATGAGTCCCGACTGAATTAGGGTTAAGGTGAACTCGTCAAACCCAACATCAGTCATATGAGTTAATCGATCGATCCGAGTTTGATGTGAAACCCCAATGAAAAATACTTTTCGATTATTTCACTCTGCCATAGCCATGGGCTTAAGGACTCGATCTTTCAATTATCATAGGACTACTCCTCTCATCTACCGAGGTTGATAGATCCCATCTTGGTGCGATCTAGTTTCTACAATGAACATGCTACAGCCAACATACATCTCAGGGTTCCGAATGGCTAGGAGATTGAGTTATGGTATAGTCAAATTATAACACACTCAAGGTAAATTATCGATGCACCTCAGGTCAAAGAACTAGACACATAATTGCAGCATCGAGCTAGTCATCGACGAGAAGGTAGACTTCCTTATAACTGCTCGAGGTGGTTACACTCAGTACTCTCATTCTCAATGAATACCTGTATTCTCATTTTGGTGTCTCCACATCGTAGACTCAAGACACATCTATCCTAAGAAAGCGATCGTACACCAACCTTTCGGATCGATCACCATCCTCGTGATGATCCTATGGTCAGGAGCTGTTTATGAGTTAGTTATGTAAATTCATGTCTTAAATTTTCAACTCTTGAAAATATGAATTTATATTTCTACTAACTCAAAGGATGTATCATAGACACAATATACACAATGTGATAGAAGAATAACCCTTTTATTCATTTATAGTCAAAATTATAAATTTATCCTTAGATCTGTACAGGAATGTGTCAGCCGATCTGACATCTAGAGCACACATCTAACAAACTCCCACTTGACCTAATGCCAATTGGCTACATATCTAAGTCCCATCTTCTCAAGGTGAGCTTCGATCTTCTGTTGGCCCAATGGCTTAGTCAGTGGATCTGTCACATTATCTGTGGAGTTGACTCTCTTGATCTTGACATAACTCTTTGTGAGATAATCATGGATCAAATGGAATCGCCGCTCGATGTGCTTGGACTTCTGGTGAGACCTTGGCTCCTTAGCTAGGGCTATGGCGCCATTATTGTCACAGTAAAGAGGTATGGCATCTGATGATATCACTCCAAGCTCTGCGACAAATTTCTTATACCAGAATACCTCCTTCGCAGCTTCCGATGCAGCAATATACTCTGTCTCCATGATGGAATCAGCAATCACCGTCTGCTTGGAACTCTTCCAGCTGACTGCACCACCATTGCAAATGAACAGACTACCAGATGTCGACTTTCGATCATCTATATCAGACATAAAGTCTGAGTCTATATATCCCTGAATCTGGAGTTCTCCATTCCCAAAGACTAAAAATATATCCTTAGTTCTTCTCAAGTACTTAAGGATACATTTCATAGAAGTCCAGTGCTCTTCATCTGGATTCGACTGATATCTGCTTGTGACACTCACAGCATGGGCTATATCAGGTCGTATACATAGCATGGCATATATGAGGCTTTCTATTGCCGAAGCATATGGGATCTTGCTCATGCGTTCAATCTCCTCAGGTGTGCTAAGGCACATCTTCTTGGAGAGATGAATGCCATGTCTAAAAAGTAATAAACCTCTTTTGGAGTTTTTCATGCTAAACCTTTTTAGCACCTCCTCTATGTACATCTTCTGTGAAAGTCCGAGCATCCTATTTGGTCTATCTATATAGACCTTAATATCCAGTATAAAGGATGCCTCTCCTAGATCTTTCATAGAGAACTCCTTAGACAACCATACTTTGACTGAGGTCAACATGAGAATGTCATTTCCAATTAGGAGGATGTCATCTACATACAATACGAGGAAGACAACGGCGCTCCCACTGACCTTTTTGAACACACATGGTTCCTCCTCATTCTTGATGAAACCAAATATTTTGATGACATTGTTGAAACGAGTATTCCAACTCCAAGATACTTGCTTAAGTCCATAAATGGACCTTTGCAACTTGCAGATCTTGTGATCATCATCACTGGATGTGAAACCAAGCGGCTGTTCCATATAGATATCTTCCTCAACATGTCCATTTAAGAATGCCATTTTCACGTCCATCTATCATATTTCATAATTGAAATAGGCTGCAATAGCAAGCAATGTGCGGATGAATTTTAGCATGGCTACGGGCAAAAAAATTCTTGATAGTCAATGCCTTCACGCTGACTATAACCTTTCGCTACGAGCCTAGCCTTGAATGTCTCCACATTCCCTTCTGCACCTATCTTTCTCTTGAAGATTTATTTACACCCAATAGGTACAATACCTTCAGGTGGATCTACCAAGGTCCAGACTTGGTTTGAGTGCATCGAGTCAATTTCTGATCTCATTGCCTCTAACCATTTTTCAGAGTCAATATCTGATATCGCCTCGTCATAGGTCTTGGGATCATCACCATGAGCCCCATTTTTTGTGAAAAATATTTCCTCTACTTCCTCTTGTATGGTACCTAAGTACCTTTCAGGAGGACGAAAAACTCTAGTCGATCTATGAGGTGGGAGAGGTTGTATTGGGACTGGTTCTGATTGATTAGGTTTCTCAGGTCCTTGAGCTCATTGCTCTTGGGACACATTCTCCTTGAGCTTAACTATTCTTCCGATGCCACCATCTTGAATAAACTATTTTTTAAGAAAAATAGTATTTTGACTCACAATCACATTGTGGTCTTTCGGAATATAGAAATAGTATCCTAATGACTCTTTAGAATATCCTATGAATCGAGCTCTAAAAGATCTGAACTCTAACTTGTCCGCTTGCTGTCTCTTGACATGAGCTGGACAACCCCAAATTCTGAGATGATTCAGACTTGACTTCTTACCATGCCATATCTCATATGGTGTGGTAGGAAAGGTTTTAGAGGGAACCCTATTCAATACATAAATTGCTGTCATGAGACAATGTCCCCAAAGAAATTCGGAGAGATCCGTGAAGCTCATCATGGAACGGACCATATCTAATAGGGTCCGATTTCTCCGTTCTGAAACCCTATTGAGTTGAGGCGTTTCAGGTGGAGTCCATTGAGAGACTATGCCATTATCCTTAAGATAGTCTAAAAACTTCTGACTAAGGTATTCACCTCCTCGATCTGATCGAAACCCTAACCCTCCTCCCTAAATATCAATCATACTTATTCTGGTGGAACCTTGAGCAAGATACCACCGTCGCTGCCGCTGTCTCCGCCACTACCGCCATCTCCTATAAGGTCCCTTCTCCTCCTTTTTCTTTCGGTCCATGGGTGGCTGCCATGGCTTAAAGGACAGTGCCATTTTTCCTCTTTTCTTCTCGAATACCCGATCATCGTCAGCCAGATTTGCCCTTGGGCACCGTTGCACCACCATCATCGATTGATCCAGCTACCTGGCAGCCGACCCACCCTTTGGTCATCCTAAAACTCGAGAGATTTTGGGTTCGGCTAAGAGAGGGAAGAAAGGAAAGAGAGAGAGAGAGAGGGAAAAGAGGAAGAAAGGGAAGAGAGAAAGGGATTTAATTCCTTTGGGTGAACCTAATATTGGACTCAATCTAATTAAGTCTGGGTCAACATGATTTACATGGATTTGACTCAAGAATTGACCCAAATCTAGATCCAGACTTGGGCCAGATTGAAATTCTTTCTAATTCATCTTAATTTATCTTAAATTAAGAATTAATAAAATTTGTTATCCATTTGTACTAGAGCCTTTATCTTCGGACGAATATCGGATCTAGGGATCAGACTACGAAGGTCATAGAATTTTGGATCTGATCAATGATAAGTTTCTTCTTATCTCTGGATTTATTTATATATATATATTTATGTGTTTAAAAATTAGATTTTGTATATAAAATATTTAAAAATTATTAAATTTTAAAATTATGTATTTAATTATGAAAAGTAATTTAGAAAAATTAGATCAAGCATAATGTCACTTTTGCATGATACAAATTTTTGGAAAGAAATGATTTTCTCATATTAATATTGCATTATCTCTAGAAAGAAAATTATATATGTTTATCGATGCATAAAATTTTAAATAAAAATTATTTTATTACTTTTTGGATTATATGAAAATTGAGTTGATACTGTTATAAAAATAAGTATCATTATTTATGAAAAATTAGTTATGAAAAAATTATGAGAAAAACTCTCTAGTTAGACTATGATCTGGATCTAGTCAACGGGACTGATCGTTGGCCACACGTCAGAAATATATTTCTTTTGGAACTAGCCAGTTAGGACTGATCGCTAACAAAACTTATCCTTCTGGGCCTAGCCAGTCAGAGTTGATCACTGGTACATGTTGATGCATTCGTATATTTGTTTCTCAGAACTAATCTCTTTGCCTTGTCACAGGACAAATCGTCACTATGTGAATTAGATCTAGTTTTCTCCTGGTACATGTCGAAGGATTGGGTGTTCTGTATTTTAGGAGTTAGTCTCTTTTAGGCCTTATCACAAGGTTGATCATGGCCGTAGTCAACAAAGACTGAGAAAAAATTTTAAATCTTACTGTTATATATGGTATGTCTTAAAAAATTAAAATTATATTGGTATTTGCATCTATTATTATATATTTGAAAAAAAAAATTTAATTATGCTTGATCCCTCAGAATATTGATAACTTAATAACCTCATAAAGCTCATTCCCTCTTTTTATTTTTTTTCTAAATCCAAAAGATTCTATAGGGCTGAAGATCAAATAGTGAGGAGTATAGGATTATGTATTGATAAAAAGATGGACCTTACATATTCTTTAGGACCTTGCCCTAGAAAATGTGCAGCCATCATGTGCCCAATCCAGATGCTAGATTTGGGACATGACAGAGTGATATCAGAGCTTAGGTTAAAGATTATGAAAATTTAGATTAGTAAGAGTAGGGTAGAATTAAGATCTTGATTGATTATCTCAAAATAATTATAAATATTTAAAGTCAATTAAATTGTTACATAATGTCTAAGTTTCTCTTATAGATATAAATTATGATCCAATGATAACAAAATCTTTGCTCAAATTTTATCTATGATCATTAAGAAATTTTAGAAAATATTAATCAGAGTTGCATAGTGGTAGTGTGGTGGTTGAATCATTTAAAATTGATCAAAAATATTAATTGTGGTTTGAAATATAATAGAAGGTATGATAGTGCTAAAGATAGTTTTAACCATCTTATATCTAAGGCTAGTTGATTGTTAATTGAATCTGACCTATTTACTATGATTGTTAATTGAATTTGATTTATTCACTACTGTTACAGTGGTTACTGTGAGTATCTCAGATCAGCATTTCGAGTAGAGCACAGCTCAGATCTTTAAGTTATTATCGAGATCACTGACAAGCCATGTTGAGCCATATGCAGAGTAGAGCTACTTATATCTGATCCGCTACGTGGTCTGCCCAGTGCACTCCGTTGCCTCTACGGGCTAATGCCTTAGTACATAGGCTATTCCTATTATCATAGCCGACTCACTTCACAATGTGCGTGACAGCTGTCCACCTCGAGTGGATGGACTCAGACGTAACCAACTCTCTTAATCTTACGGGAGCAATTGAAGGCTGAAATATCTTGTCTGTAATGGCATATTCAATGGATCTATAATCTCAAGATTGTATGATCTCACAGCTGTTCGACCAGCTATTCAATAGCCTTCTATATAAGCAACTAAAACAGAATATTCAAATTCTATCTTGATAAGTTTGTTGTCGTATTTATTGATGATATCATGATATATTTAAGAAGCAAATTGGAGCATGAAGAATATTTACGGTGTATACTACAAATATTGAAGAAAGAAAAGCTTTATGCCAAATTAAAGAAGTGTGAATTTTGGTTGGACAAAATAGTCTTTTTAGGATACATCGTATCTAAAGATGAAATTTCTGTGGATCCAACAAAAGTGGAAGCTGTGATGCAGTGGAACAGACCTACAAATATTTTCAAGATTCGGAGCTTTCTGGGAATGGCAGATTATTACAGATGATTTGTAGAAGGATTCTCCCGCATAGCTGCACCTTTGACTCGTCTTACTTAGAAAGGGGTTAAATTCAAGTGGACCGAGTATTGTGAACAGAGTTTTCAAGAGTTAAAACAACGATTAGTTTCAACCCCTATCCTTACTATACCAATAGAAAATGAAGGATTCACAATATATAGTGATGCATCTAAAAAGGGACTTAGCTGTGTATTGATGCAATATGGTAAGGTAGTGGCTTACGTCTCAAGACAATTGAAACCATATGAACAGAATTATCCGACACATGATTTAGAGTTAGCTGCAATGATTTTTGTCCTAAAAATTTGAAGACATCATTTATACGGTGCGCAGTGTGAAGTGTTTACTGATCATAAGAGTTTGAAGTATATTTTTACACAGAAGGAATTAAACATGAGATAGAGAAGGTGGTTAGAACTGTTGAAAGATTATGATTTAACAATTCATTATCATCTCGAAAAAGCTAATGTTGTCGCTGATGCCCTTAGTAGAAAATCTATGAAAAATTTAGCTATTTTAATCACGCATCAAAGTCAATTATTGAAGGATATAAGAAAACTGAAATTAGACATTTAAGTATATGACTCAACAGTACGATTAGCCAACATGAGGTTCAGCCAACACTCATTGAAAGAATTATAGTCGTCCAGAATGATGATCCACAATTAACGAAAATAAGGGATTCAGTGAAAGCGGATGTTCAATTTGAATTCAAGATACATGATGATGGTTCGTTAAGGTTCAAAAATAGAATTTACATACCCAATGATTCAGTACTCAAACAAGAAATACTTTAGGAAGCCCATCAGACCGGTTATACAGTTCATCCGGGAGACACTAAGATGTATAGAGACTTAAAGAAAATGTATTAGTGGAATAATATGAAAAGAGAGATCGCTCAATTTGTGGCTTAATGTTTGGTGTGTCAGCAAGTTAAATATGAACATCAGAGACCTGTAGGACTACTTCAACCTCTCGATATTCCAATATGGAAGTGGGAACATATCACTATGGATTTTATAACTGGACTACCTAAGTCTCCAAGTAAAAATGATGCAGCCTGGGTGATTGTGGATCGATTGACAAAGTCTGCACACTTTCTACCAATTAGAGTTGGATTCACTTTGGAAAGACTAGCAAAATTATATATGAAAGAAATTGTAAGGCTACATGAAATTTCAGTGACCATTGTATTAGATCGAGATACCAGATTTGTATCATAGTTTTGGAAGAGCTTACATAGGGCATTAGAAATAAAATTGAACTTTAGTACAGTCTTTCATCCACAGACTGATGGCCAGTTAGAGAGAACTATTCAGATCTTAGAAGATATATTGAGAACTTATATTTTGGATATAAAAAGTTCATGGGATAAGCATCTACCTTTGATGGAGTTTGCTTATAATAATAGTTATCAGGCTAGCATTGGTATGGCACCTTATGAAGCATTATATAATAGAAGATGTCGATCACCGATTTACTGGGATGATGTTGGTGAGTGAAGAATATTGGATCCCGAACTTATTTAACAAGCAGTTGAGAAGATTTAATTAATCAAAGAATGACTTCGGATAGTACAAAGCAGACAAAAAAGTTATACAGATAACAAGAGACGAAAATTAAAATTTCAAATTGGCGACCATGTATTTCTCAAACTGTCTCCTTCAAAAAGAATCTCAAGATTTAGCATTCGTGGAAAATTGAATTGTAGATATGTGGGTCCATTTGAGATTTTGAAAAAAATTGATAAGGTGGCTTATAGACTTGCTTTACCGCCTTCACTTGCCGGAGTACATGATGTTTTTCATGTTTTTATGTTGAAAAAATATTTACTAGATCCAAGTCACATCGTGGAACTTGAACCATTGCAAGCTAGAAAGGATCTATCATATGAAGAATATCCTATACGGATCGTGGATCGTAAAGAACAAGTGCTGAGATGTCGTAATATTCTTCATGTCAAGGTACAGTGCAGTCGACATTCGGAAAGAGAAGCTACTTGGGAACTAGAGGAAAAAGTAAAGCAAAAATATCCCCAGCTCTTCGAGACCACAGGTATAAAAAATTTCGAGGACAAAATTTCTTTTAGGGGTGAAGAATATTATAACCCAAGCTTAAAGCCCATTAAACCCAAGCCCAATTGAAAAAAAAAAGGTAAATCGAGAAGAAGACTCCCGATAGGAGTCTTCTTCTCCGATGAACCGCGATGGATTGGGAGTCCTAGGACCACCAGAGGTCCTAGGGCTCTCTATAAAAAGGCTTTCCCCTTCCTAAGAACCCCCCCCCATCAGTCTTCCTCCCTCGCTTCCTCCCTGATTTCTCTGATTGAAGCCGCGGCCCTTGATTCGTGCTCTCCGTGATTTCTCACCGACGGGATCACCAGAGACTGAGGTAAGCCCTTCTTCCTCTTCCTCTTTCCTCTCTCCTTCTTTCCGTGCCTCTGTGCACAACCACCGATGACGCGTGTCGTCAAATTTCATCGGAGAAGGGACCCCCTGTTTGGTCTTTTTTTCTCTTTGATTTTCCGACGCCGGCGATCACTACCGACCGCCGGCTTTGGCCTCTCCGAACTTGAGAGGGTTGCCCCCCTATCATCGGCCTTCATCGTGCCGACTTCGATCCGGACGGCTGGTCAAAGGGAGGGACCTGTCGGTCCCCTATTTTGGCCAGGGAAGACCCCGAAAAAAAAAAAAAGAAAAGAAAAGAAAAAGGAAGCAAAAAGAAAAAGAGAAAAAGAAAAGAAAAAGGAAGGAAAAAGAAAAAGAGAAAAAAAAGAAAAGAAAAGAAAAAAGAAGGAAAAAGAAAAAAAAAGGGGGAGAGAGAGAAAGAGAAGGAGAGAGACTTTCTCTCTCTGCTCTCTCTCTTGGATTTTTTTTAGGATTAATGGATTTAAAAAAATAATAATATAATTAATAAATAAATATAATAATAGTAATAATAATAATAATAATAATAGAAATACAAGAAGAATTTTTATGGATCAATCCAAAATCTTGGACGCTGTCATCTAGTCAATCCATATGAAGACATTAGATTTTAGAAATTTTTATTTTTTTTAATTTGATAAAATTTTGATCAAAAATATGATATTTGACATACCAGATTTAGAGAAGGATTTTCAAAATTTTTAGGATTCCTAGTTTAGATTTTCTTTTGAGGTAAGTAATATTTTACTTTTATTAAATTTATCTGATAAATTATAAATTTAAATTATATTAATTTCATGGCATGCTTGTGATTGAAAATATTTATTGAAATTAATTATGATTGAAAATAATTATTGAAAATTATTTATGATTGAAGATATTTGTTGAAAATTTTTATGATGATGTATGATCATAAAGAATGATATGATTGATTTACTCGAATATCACTTATTTATATTATTATTGAAATAATATATGAATTGAAAGATGATATGAGTTGACAACCTAGCTATGTAAAAGACCCCACCAATGGGGGCATATACGTTAGCAAATGATTTATCTTGAGGATTTATGTCGCCAGTGAAACCAGCGATATATCGCCAGAGAGACCAGCGATAAACCGTAGCGGTTCCGAAGGACTTTGCTGTCAGATGATTCACAGCCTACCGCAAGAAGATATGCGGTATTATGACCCTGCCACAGAAAAAATATGGTCATAGTTCGTGGTTGGTAAGAAGAATGTAAGAATTTGATGAATTTAAGATGATAAGCATAATTTGAAATTATGATGAATTAAAATTTTATACATGATTGATAGTGTGATGAATTAAATTATGAATTCATGAATTTACATATTGATTTTGTATTTTTCAGTAAATCGATATGTACAATATTATTGCCTGATTTATTCAGATAAAGGTATACACTGCTTACTGAGCTATTTAGCTCATGATGAGTTTTATATTTTTCTTTACAAATCCAGAAAATTAGCATGATGCGGGATTTCGGTTGGAAGAGCGAATAGAGATGGAGTTAGCTCATTTGATTTAGGATTTTCTCAGAATTGATGTAAGATTTTTATTTTAAGTGTTGACTTTATCAGATAATTATTTTTTTTTCTTTTCTTTTGACACTGAGTTTTGATTTGTTATTTGAACTAAGATTTGACCATAAAAAAAAAATTAAAATTTATTTAACTTTATGTGTATGATATTATGATGAGATGTCTTGCATGCTTGTGGAAAAAAATCTCTTATGAGTATACGGTGATTGTCATGATCTTTGACTCACAATCTCAGATCGAGGACGTATCCATCACTGGACCCTGTGTGCCCCTTGCTTCTTTATGGCGCCACGGCATATTTTTTTCTCCAGTAATATTCTCTGCTCCTCTTTATTTTTGCAGCCGATACGTGGACTTTATAAGCGTGGCGTGCTATCCATCATTCACCATTCCTCACCAAGAGAAATTAATTCATACACAAACATTCAGGGCAAATCTTCTCAAGCTTTAGGACACGGCTGAACGTTAGATTGAATATCAATACTTTATATATATGATTTAATTATTTTATTTTATTTTTTTTGGCGCACATGTGCATGTGTGGGTGTGTTTTGGTCTTTTTGGGTTGGGGTGCATCCATCTCGAGAGTCTTAACCGGGTGGGAGGCTTGGAATGGCTGAATATTGTTGAGCCCATTGGTGGATATCGGAGAGATAAATTTTAAATCAAAATAAATTTTAATTTTAAATTTTAAATTTATTTTAAATTTTATAGAATATTATTTAATGAATGGAATCGAATATTCAAAATAAGTTGTATGACTATCATTATCGGGCCCATTAAAGTATCAAATCGAATATTCAAAAAAAATATCTGACTATTATTATTGAGCCCCTTGTTTAAGGTTAGCTCATTGCATTTTTAGATCTATATATATTTTAACATAATTTTTTTATTAAATTTTGAGAATTTAAATGCAAACATATAAAATATCTTGATTTATAATGTGCGGATGAAAAAATATAAAAAAATTTAAAAAATAAAGTAGATTGTAATATATAGAATTGAAAATTTTATCAAAGTTCTAAATATAAAATATATAAAATTTTTTATTGTAGAATACAAATATACGAACAACATAAATGCATGCCATAAAAATTATTTAATAAGAATAAAAAATAAATAAATTATTTACAATAAAATAGATAAATAAAATGAAATATTATTTAAAAAAATTATATCCTATGCATCGTATGGATTTATAAGCTAGTAAATAAATAAAGGGCAACAAATCCTACTTTCGTCCATTAATTTCTATTTTGAATGTGAATTTTCAGAAGTCTAAAAAATGATGCAGTTTTTCTTACAAACAAGTATAAGATATGATGCAGAAGATATATAATATATGTAAGGTAAACTATTACTCGTACCCGTACGATACTTATATTAGGGCGGGATAAGTAAGTAGAGTTTTGGGGCAGGCTAGCAGGATAAAGTGGGCAGAGTTAGATAGGGCAGGTTAGACGAATCAGTTCACATAAAGCTATAAAGATCAATTTTTTAGCATACAAACTAATTTTTTTCTCCTTGGAGAGGAAATTTGTACAAAGTTATACATCCGGTCGGGATTTGTGAGAAGTTTATCATTACCTATGCTTGTTTGGGATTTTCTGCAAGCATGTAAAAACTATTCCATTAGGATCGAGTTTCATTAGGTACCCAATGGGAAGAGTAAATTGTTACCCCTATAGTTGGATTCACTTCACTATGCATGTGGCTTGCACACATCATACATGTAATAGTAGGTACTTTGTCCAAATAAATAGATAAGATTGTCTAAGGTAAAAATCACACAAAAAATAAGTCCTTGAAATAGGGAAGCAAATGTGCTGGCTAGTTGACTAAATTTCACATTGCTTGGGTCAAACTGATATGCCAGACCTACTCA